>NW_006775771.1:1264415-1308362 GCF_000442215.2 Lipotes vexillifer | reverse complement strand
GAAAGAGCAGGTAACCGGGAAACGGGATGGTTGGGGGAAGGGAACAAAAAAATAAATTCCTGTTTTTAAAACCTTTTCGCTTTTTTTTCCTGTTGCTTGTCTTTTTGGCTGCAGAAAAGGTAACATGCCCTGGGGTATTGTGGGCTGGAGATGGGAAAACTGGGAGAAGATGGAAAGAGAAGGGAGTTAGAACTGCCAGGGGAAAGTGCAGGTGGTAGACTGAGACAAAGAGCTTCTTAAATGTATTCATGGATTCAAGAGCTGTTGAATTGCCCCATCTCTTCCCTTTTTTTGTAGTCTGAAATTAAATGAAAAGAGACAAGTGAGAAAAATGAATAAAAAGCTACAAAACTGAAACTAGAGTGATTTAATAACTCTAGGACCAAACAACATGATCTTCAGATCCTAGTCTAGGGAACAAGTGACTTTCTCAGCAAACAGATAATGTTTATTATCAAAAGGACACAAAGTGGGGACTTCCCTGGTGGTCCAGTGGCTAAGACTCCATGCTCCCAATGCAGGGGCCCCCTGTTCGATCCCTGGTCAGGGAACTAGAGCCCACATGCCGCAATTAAGAGTTCACATGCCACAACAAAGATCCCGTGTGCCACAACTAAGACCCAGCGCAGGCAAATGAATAAATAAATATTAAAAAAAAAAAGTACACAAAGTGTTCCTCTGTTCACCTATCTGGCACTCTGCCAGGCAATGTGTAAAAATTAGGCATAAACATAGACAGGAACTATAAAGAAACAAGAAAAATGAAGACCAAAAATTTAATCAGATGGTGGGAATGTGAGTGGATTGGTTTGTTTTTGTATTCCTGCTATGGTGTGATTTTAATTCTTGTAAAACTGATTTTAAAAATGTAAAGTCACTAATCCTGTAACACAGTAATTTATAAAAGAAAAGATTTATCAAATGTCAGATATATTACCAGAGTCTTGAAAGTCATCTTTGACTGCCTGCAGAGTAACCAAACCTTGATCAAGAATCTACATTGTTTTCACTGATCTCAAGAAGAAATCTTCGTTGTTACTCAAGTTTTATTTCAAAGATTTGAGACATATATGTCTGGCACACACCATATGCCACATACAGTTGTTTCCACAATGACCAGATATTTTTTACAGTTCAGGTCTTAAAATTTGAGACCTGAATTTCTAGTAGCAGCATTCATTTATTCAGTCAATCACTCATTCACTCACTCATGCAACAAGTATCGATGTTTCTTGAGGGAAGGAAACAGCTATGTGAGAAAAGACGCAGAGTGGCAGGTACATGGCGGCCCTCACTTTCAAAATTTATTCCAGTTCTCTCTGTGGCATCAGATTGCCTAGTGTGTATACCCTATGCCTTATTTTGTTGTCCTTTGCTTGAATTCTTGTCTTGATAACTTTCTCAGTATCTTTGTTCCTATTTGATAGAGGACAAGAATCCACGCAACCAAAATGAATGTTTTTTGAAGCCAGGTATATATTTGCCAGTTGCCAGGCGTATAGCAGTGAATAATACAAGGGCCTTTCCATTGAAGAACTTGTAGTATAGCGGGGAGACAGAAAAATAAGCTTATAGTTAAATGGAACGTATGTTATTCTCCACAGGGAAATGTACTGAGTGTTATGACAAACCTAAAGTTTTTTCTTTTTAAACAAATAATCAATCTGAAAGGAATAATCAGTAAAATGTTCAGGAAATAGATTAAGGGGGGAAACGCCTCAAGCTTTACCAGATTTTCTTGGGACAACATGTCATTTCTGAAATACAGATGAAGTAGGAGCACAAATTTTATAGTCAAACCTGAGATGAGGGACTTCCCTGGTGGTCCAGAGGTTAAGACTCTGCCCTTCTAATGTAGGGGGCGCGGGTTCGATCCCTGGTTGGGGAACTAAGATCCCACACGCCGTGGAGTGTGGCAAAAAAGACACACAAAACAAACAAAAAAAACCCTGACTGGGAATCCTGACTCACAACTTTCTATTTAGAGGACTTTTAGTAAGTGAATTAATCTCTTTGAGTCTGAGTTTCCTCATCTGTAAAATAGAAACAGTAATTCTTAATTCACAGGATTCTTTTGCAAATGTTAAATTAAATGAGATAGTAAATACATTTATTTATTTATATTTTGCAAGTTAGACTTATTATTACTGACCTGAGAGATTTAATTCTCTCATCAGTTTATATTCACATCATAAAACATAAGTTAATTTCATTGTTTTCATTTATTTATTTATTTTGTTGTTTTGGGGGCAGGATATGCATATCATGCAGTGTGTTAGATCACACAGCCAATTTATTGCTGCTGAGTCCTTTAAAAATTTCAAGAGGGATTTTTTTTTAATTTGATATTAAACTAAGCCCAAAAAATTAGTGGGTCTAAAAGTAAATGCATTTATTATAGAGATTCCCACACAGTTGCTCTAGAAATGGGAACTGTTCTCTCTTCAGACTTAGAGGAGGACTTACAAGACAAACCTAGCCTGGATGCTGCTTTGCACGGACACCTCTTTCCTGATTTTCCCAGTTAGGAAATATTGAGCTAAACCAATGCAATCTCCTAGCTCTCTATGGGACACATCTTCTAACTCTAAAATACATTTTGAGGCATCTAGTCAAGCAGCTGGACACAGATGTCTTAACTACAGTGAGGCTGGGCTAACCAGGAAGGATGGGAGTTTGAAACTGTGTGTGCCCATTTGATGAAAGAGCAGTAGGGTGAAAAGTGGGAAGAATTGGCCAGAGGAGAATAAATGAAACTGAGGCCATAGGAAGAAGCCTAGACAGGGAGGTGGCATTTGATATCCAAGAACAGATTAACAAACACAGATGATATTAATATTCAGGGACGATAACTGACTTCAAGAAGTTCCAGTTAGAGGAACTGCTTGTTCACCCATGTGGTCAGACAAAGCTCCTAGATACAGGGACCTAGAAGCAGGCAATATTCTGACATGCAGGCAGGTGGACATGACATGAGGCTGGGGCTCAGGGACTGACTCTCAGTTTGAGAAGGGGTCTGGGGATTCATGAGAATCATTCTAGAGAATTGGGGTACCAGGCAGGTCACAAGCCAGGTTTTCAAACACTGGAGAACAAAGCAGTGATCTAACTACCGAAACTGATGCTAGATGCAAGGTTTCTCAACCTTGGCACCACTGACATTTTGGACTGGATAACTCTTTGTTAGGGGGGGCTGCCCTGGGCATTGTAAAATGTTTGGCATCAGCTCTGGCCTCTACCCACCAGATGCAATTAGTATCCTCTCCTCAAGTTGTGACAATCTAAAATGTCTCCAGACATTGCCCAATGTCCCAGGGCAGGGTGGATGGGGAGATGGGAGCGGGGGAAAAGTCGCCCCTAATTGAGAACCACTGTGCTGGCATATGCCTGGTGGGAGAGCACTGCTCCAACCGTGGAGGCTGGGGTAAGAGGGTCTCAGGGATGGTTTGATCTAGAGGATGGAATGACTGACAGTGGCCCAGTAAGACAGTGTAGTGAAGCATTCTGCCAGATCTGTCGCTTTCATCATTTCTGTGCAGCCTGTCCTGTTTTCTCTACTCCCCTTTCAGTGTGCTTTTGCGTCTTGAGCTGCCCTTGGGCTTCTGGTTTCTTTGCCTCCTACACACGGAGAGCCAAAAGACCTGGGAGAGCCTTTGGCCAACGGCTGATGTGGCCGATGTACGTGAGACAGATCCCTTGCCTAGAGGCTTCCCTAACGTTCCCCTGCCCTCTTTGGGGCTTTGCCTGATTGGTCTCTTCCATTTCCCTGCTTCCCCTACTCTCTACTGGCTTCTTCTGGGAACACGTCCTTAATAAATTACTTGCACACAAATCTCTCCTTAGGGTCTGCTCCCAGGGAACCCAGCTTAATACAGCCAGGAAGGCTGGGGTCAAAGGACAGAGTCAGGTTTGAGAAACACGTCCAGGAGAGCAGCTCAGAATGAAGGCTATGAAGGATAAGCTGGCCTGAAGCCCCCATCATATGGGTTTCCAGTGTGAGCCATGCAATTAGAGAACTGACTGAAGGGAGCTGGGGGCAACCAGACAGTGTGGTCTTGGCCTCAGGAACAAGATGGAAAGCAAGAATAAAGGACAAGGCTTTAAGGTGCTATAGAAATAACAACTATTAGAAGAAATATCTCTAAAATGATTTCTTGTTAATACTAAATATCTCTGAGAATTCATCATCACAGGATGAAAGAGTCTAATCCACTGGACTCTGAAAACGGGGCAGTGGAGTATTTCAATCTCTGTAATATAGAAACAACCCGGCAAATCTATATACTGCCACTCCTCCCTCGGCTGATTAAAACGTTCAGTGAACTGCTAGGAGTAGAGGACGTCTATCAGAGGTGACTGTTCCCTCTTCTGCACCATTTTCACTCTGGTAGCTGATTGATACAATGATTTTGGGAAGGACCAACTAAGAGCAGTTTTGCAGTGAAGATGGCTATCTTGTTAAAAAACTTGCTCCTTCAGTGTTACTTCATTGTTACTGCCATTCCACACAACAGGGACCAAACTCTGATGGGCCATATGTAAGAATCATTTTATGTTCGTAAAGAGGTTACAATAAAGACAGAAAATAAAATGTTTAAAAAATCATTTTGGAAAGTAAGCATAAGTAATATATAAACAACTTATTGTTTACATTTAGAAACATGATGTTTGAAATAGTAGGTTATAGGTTCTCTATTCACAATTTGTTTTTCATAATCCTTTTCTTATTGTGTAAAGAAATCATCTGTGTTCTTCAGAGAGTATGTAATTTAGACCAGCCAGCAAGTTATACTTTTTAATTCTGAAAATTAAAGCTTAAGGGATTCTTTGAGAATATTCTTTAAGAAGTACACAGACAGTATGTGCCAAGAGGCATTAAAGACTATTTCTGGACTAAGTAAAATTCTTTGAAAAAGAAAACTGTGGAAATGAATTGATTTCAGGAAAAATAATTCAGAGAGAATTAATGATGACAAAGGAAAAATAATAGAGTGAGACTAAAATAAAACTAAAATTAAATTCATAACAGCTATTAATTATGAGTTTAACATAGTCTTAATCTCCAAATGCTTTAGATTATAAATAATTAAAATATAATTATTGATAAAAAGTGAATAAGAAAGCACTTACAAACACATTTGCAAATAAAATTTCTTATTAATTCATTCAACTAACAGATCTCTGATACATTTTCTTCAGCACAGATGCCCATGTTCTGTACCACATGAGACCCTTCCCCTGACCACATAGATCCATCACCCTTGACCACAGCTGTTTGAACCAGGTGTGTCCCCTGCTCCAAAAACAGTTAATCTGTAATCTTTCTGGTGACCTATGAGGTGGTCCAGCAAAAAGCACAGCAAAATAGGAATATACCATATATATATGTGATTTGAAGAACTACTTAGATTCTTTCTCTTTAGAAATATGAATGTGACACATAAAGAGAACATATGTAGTTAGTAGGGTAGTGAGACAGAAGCTAAATAGACACAGAGAAATAAGAAAAGCAGCAAAGACCATGAGGTAGCAAAAGAAATGGGGAAGCAGAAGCCATAAGAAAACAGAATCTCACTGATGTGTAGAATTGGAGTGAGGTAACTGGTTGGAAGAGGCAGGAGAAATATTAGTAGAAACATAGAGTAGCTGTGTCTTGGTAATACTTGAGCATTCTAGGGAGAAGGAAGCAAAATGCATCTGCTGCTGAGATCAATCAAGCAGTATGGACACCAAAGGTTTTTCTAGTTTTCAAACTACATTCTAGGCTCTTTGAAGCCAAGCTTTTCCTATATTCCCATGGGGCCTGGCTTTTTGGTTGAAACTCCTTTCTCTCATTTTCTCATGCACTATTCTTTGAACCCCTACTGCCTGAGGTATCTAAAAATAATCTAACTAGTACACCATGAAAAGGAGTTTGGACTTCAACCTGAAAACAATAATTACAAAAGGGATTCACATTTTCATTTCAGAAAGAAGACCCTGGGACCAATGTGGAAATAAGTTGAAAATGGACTAGAGGTAGAGATTATACTTTGGAATCTGTTTTAAATCAGCGAGAGATGGTGATGGATGATCGATGAATTGGATTATGAAGGGGGATGAATGAACAGAATTTGATTCAGCTTAGATGTAGTCAGTGAGGGAGTAGGAAGAATCAAGTCTGATTCCTAGTTTCCTCATCTGGGCAACCAGATGGATGGTGATGCCTTTCATTGAGAAAGGTGACGTATGAAGAGGACCGACTCCTTTATGGGGAGGAGTGGCAGGTACCAGTGAAACTTCCAGGTAAAGATGTCCAGTAGGCAGTGGAATGTTCATATCTGGATCTCACACAAGAGCTCTGGAGTTATAATCTTGTGTATAAGGTCTTGATATCATGAATTTCAGAGATATCTGAATAACAATTTCTTGTTTTATTTCCCTAGCACTAACTTTAGGGATGCTCTTGGACTAGGCTGTGTTAGCCTAGGGAAGCTGAGAATATAGGATTTGTTCATGTCTGAATATCCTCTGTACTGCACCTTAGCTATCACACTGTACATTGTATAACTCTGAGATTGATGAGTTACCTTGCCTAGGTGAGGCAGTCTCTTCAGAAGGCTATGTATAGGACCAGTTTAGCTTTACGTATATAAGGCTAGGACTAGAAGGGGAAGTAAAGTTTCCAGAAGGTCTGAGTATTTGGAAGGTCTAGAAGCTTGCACTTTCATATCTTGGCTGATATTACAACTATATTCCTTTCTGTATCCCCTAGATATGTAAATCCAAGTGTTATCCCTATTGTGGTATTTCTGTTAATCTGGACATTCTATTGGTATTTGTCAAAATGGAGGTTATATAGGGTGATATCAATGGATTGGTAGGAATTGAAGTCATGGTGTGTATAAGATCACTTGGGAGGATAAATTAAGAAAAGAGAGCAGGGAACAGAATCCTGGGAAATACTAATATTTAAGGAGTAGGTGAAAGAGAGAAAAGTCCAAGAGGAGAATAAATGCATGATGACGAAATCTCAGGGATTGAACAACTAGCAAGGTAGAATGAGTAATATCTGTATGTCACCCTTAAACTGGGATAGATGTTTCAGAATGATATTAGATGTTTTCTTGTTACACATGAATACATGCTCATTGTTAGATTACCTTTCTAAAAGATTCATAACAAAGGCTCAGAAAAAGATGGGTTTCCTAATTTTCAGCTAGAAAGTTAAAACCTGCTGATAATTAAGTCTATTTAAAAGTTAATAAAAGACTTAGCGTGAGTAATGACCTCAAAAGTTACCTTTTTCTATTTAAAACATTTACTCAACAGTTAATGTGTGCTAAGTATTGTGCTTTACCTGCAATATCTCATTTAGATATTAGAGCTACCTCATGAGGATGGCACTTGTATTTTCTTCTTTTAAAGAAGTAGAATGCACCCCAGTGTTCATTGCAGCACTGTTTACATTAGCCAGGTCATGGAAGCAACCTAAATGCCCATCGACAGATGAATGGATAAAGAAAGTGTGGTACATATATACAATGGAATATTACTCAGCCATAAAAAGGAACGATATTGGGTCATTTGTTGAGACGCGGATGGATCTAGAGACTATCATACAGAGTGAAGTAAGTCAGAAAGGGAAAAACAAATATCATATATTAATGCATACATGTGGAACCTAGAAAAATGGTACAGATGAACCGATTTGCAGGGCAGAAGTTGGGACACAGATGTAGAGAACAAACGTATGGACATCAAGGGGGGAAAGCCGCGGTGGGGTGGGGATGTGGTGTGATGAACTGGGCGATTGGGATTGACATGTATACGCTGATGTGTATAAAACTGATGACTAATAAGAATCTGCTGTATAAAAAAATAAAATAAAATTTAAAAATTAAAATAAATAAATAAATAAAGAAGTGGAAACTGAAAATTTGAGAGGTTAAATAATTTGCTGGAGTCACCCAGGTAGTAACTAACAGGGCGGAGATTCAAATGGAGGGCTTTTTGACCTGAGAGCCTGAGGCTTAGCTACTATTTGATAATGCTGTGAAAGCATTACTTATGGTAATAAAAGGTTAGATTTATCAGGCATTTATTAGTGTAATTTTTAATGAAGACAGATTCTGTAGGCACATTACACTCATACCAACATTTACAGGTGTGCTACAATTTTAAAAGTACTTCCTGATATACCTGAAAACAATAATACATATTTGAAAAATTTGTTTTTGGTACTAAAAGAGAAATGATTCTATTTTCAGAATGCTAACTCCTGAGTTTATCTGATTTCTTGTGAAACCAAAAAATTGTTTTTACCTTTGCTAACTTGCTTGGTTTTGGCATAAAGTCATGCATTGTTCCCAGGGCAATACAGACTCGCTGGGCATATGTAAGTGGAAAACTATTTGTTTTTGGTTTTTTTTTAAGAAATTTACAGAATACTAGATATAGGTAATTGTTACACATTAAGAAAATTTTGGCGTTTCAAATCATTTTGTGTTGCTTTTAATTAATCAATTCCAACTGCATTCCCTCAACTATATATAATAGAGATGTAAAAGACTCTAGGAAGATTGATTTTGAGTAAATCATGCCAAAGTTACTAACAATGAAAACAAATAGGGCTTCCCTGGTGGCGCAGTGGTTAAGAATACACCTGCAATGCAGGAGACACAGATTCGAGCCCTGGTCCGGGAAGATCCCACATGCCGCGGAGCAACTAAGCCTGTGCGCCATAACTGCTGAGCCCACAAGCCACAACTACTGAGCCCACGTGCCACAACTACTGAAGTCCGTGTACCTAGAGCCCGTGCTCCACGATGAGAGAAGCCACTGCAATGAGAAGCCTGTGCACTGCAACCACGAGTAGCCCCCGCTCACCGCAGCTGGAGAAAGCCCATGCGCAGCAACGAAGACCCATAGCAGCTAAAACTAAATAAATAAAATAAATAAATTTATTAAAAAAACAAATAAATTTCAATAGAGAAATTGGCTACATAGGAAAAGGCACTAGATGGGATCTTGATCCTAGAGCAGCTGTCCCCAACCTTTTTGGCACCAGGGACCGGTTTCGTGGAAGACAATTTTTCCATGGACGGGGTAGGGGAATGGTTCAGGTGGTAATGCGAGCGATGGGGAGCGATGGGGAGCGGCAGATGAAGCTTTGCTCGCTGGCTGCTCACCTCCTGCCATGTAGCCAGGTTCCTAACAGGCTGTGGACCAGTATCGGTCCATGGCCTGGGGAGTTGGGGACACTTGTCATAGATTACTAGGCCAGTTATTAGAGGCTCATTTTTAAAAAGCTCCCTGGGACCTCAAGAATAACATCTGCCACATATTCCTGTATTCTGCCAAAGTTTTTTTTTTTCTTTGGGAATAAAGCTTTAGTGGAACACAGCTGTGCCCATTCCTTTGCATATTGTCTGTGGCTGCTTTTGTGACAATTCTGCCAAAGTTTTTATTTTATTTTTATTTTATTTATTTTATTTTATTTTGTTTGCTAAATTCCCATCTTTTAATACAGCTGTCAAGTTTCCCCGAAGTTGTGTGATAGGCACAAATGATCCAAGCTACTGTTCTAGGACCTCATCTGCCACCTTTATTCACCCTTGCTTTGCTTTGTCTCAGAGGAAAAAAAAGAAAAAGAAATTGCTTAGTTTACAAATTACTTGTGGTGCAAGGCCTTCTTATTTTACAACCAACACTGCCGCCCACTGAAAATCTCATAGGTCCCTGTCTTCCGTCCTGTAAAGGTGTCATTAGCTCAGTTGTCTGAAGGTGTTCATTTCTTCATCTCCTACCTTTACCCTGGTTCAGGCTTTCCCTCTACCTTTCTTTGCTTCCTACTCATTAGCTGCGAAATGTTTTGGACAAAAGTATACTGACCTGGATCTTCGTAGAAGCACAGATGACGTTTCTGTTTATCTTTGCCTCCCATGTATTTGGCACTTCAGACCTAATGAAGGCTTTTATATGGGTTCCTTATTTGAGCATCAAAATGCTGTTTTTAGTAGGGTATCCATTCATTTAACAAATATTAATCGATCACCTACTTTGTGCCAAGCACTGTTCTAAACACTGGAGATACAGCAGGGAACAAAACAGAAAAAATCAAAACAAAACAAAAAAACCCAACGCTTCTGAAACTTTCATTTTAGCGAGGAGACAGACACGCAGTAAAGGAGGCGAGACAGATCGCAGAGCGCCAGGTAGGTGAAAAGAGGAATTCTGGCTTTTACTTTGGGTAAAATGGAAAACAAGCGGAGGGTTTGGAATAGAGTGCAGTTTAACGTTCCATTTTACAGATTAGGAAAATAAGTGACTGCTCCGCAGTAAGTGCACCAGCATGCTTTGTACAACTCTGTGGAGGAATTGCAGTTTAGGTCCTCAGGGGGTAAAAATTAACAGAAGGTAAGCGTTGATTCGGGGCCACTAGCCCCGAGGTTCGAAGGGGCAGAAACGAAGAGGGACAAGACAAATGAAGATTAATCCGAAAGGAAGCAAACTGTTTACACCGAAATACAATTTAACACAAACATACGCAAAGAGGTACAACAACGAGTACCAGGGGCTCTGTTCAGACACCTGTCACCTAAAAGGAAGCGAATCTCGAGGCAAACTGCGCCTTAAGCCGGCTCGGAGGCCGGGAACGGGGGCCCCGGGAAGCGCCCCGGGCCTGATCCGGGCCTCCCCAGGGCGTGACCACGCCCCTGGCCACGCCTTGCATGAGGCTCGCCGCCTGGGTTGGCCGCTGCGGAGGCGGTGGCCGCGGTGCCCGGAAGTGCAGCTGACGTGTCCCGGCCGCGCTCGGAATTGTGGGCGACTCGGTTAATGGCGTCGGGGAGTCTGGGAGGTCTGGGGAGACAGCGCTGAAGCTTCTCACCAGGTTGGCTGGTGACAACCGGTGTGGCCCAGCCTGCGTCAGCGGGAGGGACTTGCCCACCTTGTGGGCTCCTCTGCCAGAGCCGGCGGAGGCTAGCGGGGCGGGGCGACTGCGGGGGCCCCTCGGATAAGAGCCGGGGGAGTTGCGAGGAGGCTGCCGGGGGCGCTCGGGCTCGCTGCCCAGGCCGGGCCGAGCCCCCGCGGAGCCTTAGAGGCGGACAGCCCAAGGGCCAGAGGCGCCTGGAAGGAGCTGCCGGTCGCCCCACGGAGCTGACAGGTGCCGGAGTTCGTTTGCGCCGCTCAGAAATTGGCACGGAGCTTGGTGGATCATGTCTGGCACCAACAGCCCCGAGGCGATTAAGAAGCTGCTGGAGAATATGCAGAGCGACTTGCGGGCCCTGTCCCTGGAATGCAAGAAGAAATTCCCACCTGTCAAGGAGGTAAGCTTCGGGCGACTTCGGGAGAAGGCACGGTGAGCATAGCCGGTCCTGTTAGACCCCGTCCTTCACTTGCATCCTCCAGCCCTGTCTGATTCCCCTTTGGCCCTCCACCTTTCCAGATGTACGAGCCGGTGGGTTTTTTCCACAAGCGTTTTTATAGTTTGCTTTGGCGAGTGTGAGGCGCTTTCATTTTCTCTACCGTCCTGTCCACCAGATTTAGGAACGAAGTTCGCGGCTTGAGCCGATTCAGCGAATTCAGCTAGGTGTATGGTACCCTCCCCTTTTCTGGCCGTTTTCAAACACTAAATTGGTCACGGCAGGATTCAGAAACTTATGTTTGTTGCTTCTAAAAACTAATAATCATAGTTGTTGTACAGTCTGTGCCCCTTTGCGTTTATAGTATATAGCGCTCAACTGGAAGTAGCTTTCCTTCTTTGTCATGGGTCATGTAGCTTAACTCTTATCAATCTCATGAAGTATTCAATTATCTGGAGACACCTGACTTAGGACAAACAGTGAAGAGCCACAGGAATCTTTTAAGCCTTGTTATGAGCAATACTGTATTGAGAAGTTTGGGCTTGGAGTCAAATAGAATACACCTGAATTTAAGTGCTAGCAAAACAGAAAGACATCTTACTTAACCTCTTTGAGCTTCACTTTTCTTTCTGATGTAAAACAGTGTTAAATAGTGGGTTTATTACATTATGATGAGAAAGTCATAAGAGGGAAAAAGCATATTATTAAACAGGCTCAAGTTAATAATATATACAAATTAAATTCTCCAAATAATTCCTGAATAGAAATTATTAACATTTAGTCTCTATTGGCTTTTTATCTTAAGATGCCATTTTATTTCTCTTAAACTTTTTAAAGATGCTACACAATATCTTTTCACGTTTCTGAAATAAGACATTTCAGTGACATTTTGGTAAAAGCAATTATTTTATATTTCTTCCTATTTAATGTAGTTTGGAGTACCTGCAATTTCATAATTAGAACTTACCCAATAAAGTTTGAATTTTAGACTTCTAAGGAACCTTAACTTTTCTGTAAGTGCTTTGGTCTCATCATTCTTCAACAAACTCCATCTAGTATTTTTTTTAATAAAGTAAGAAAATATTACCTACCCAATGATGGAAACCAGATGTGCCACTTTTGGAAAGATGACTATTATAAGTTTTATTTCAGACAGTCAGTAGTTTGTTGTGATATCGATTTTCATTATTTTCTCTATATGATCTGTTCAAAGTTATAAAAAGTATTTTAAAGAATTTGGCCAAAAAACACACAAAAAAACCAATTTGGCCATTTTAAATAATTTTAAAGAAATGGGCTGTTCTAATTGTAAGGAAATTAGAAAATTTCAAATCCTGTTTTGTAATTTTAACAATAATTTATAGAACCGGCTATTCCCAGTTCTTATATATAAAAATTGTGATTCCTCTGTATCATAGGCTTTTGTGGGCTGGCTTGCGGATTTAATTGCTGTTTATTACATTATTTCTATTGGAAAATGCATTCAGAGCTCCAAACAGCTAATTTACAAAGTTCTAAAACTCAGTCCCTTTCTAATCTAGGAACTTTCAATAAAGCTCATTAGCTTTTTTTACTTGAACCTTAGCTAAAGAGGTATTTAGTAATTGCACCTAGTCTTCTAGGTTATGGCAAAAGTAACTTTTGGTGTGATTATCTCTGATACATAATTTTGTGTATGATACGGGCTCCACAAGAATTTGTTGGATATAAGAACTTTGACTTCTTAACCAGTGGCACTTTTAATATGCTTAGGGCAGTCCTTTAGGAATTGAAAAAAAAACCTTGACTGTGTCACGAGTGTAAAACAAGAATTAAGTAATTAGCCTAAAAGTGATTTTTTTTAGGAGAGAGCCTTGACTTTCAAGAAATATTTTGGTTGAATTAAATTTTCCCTGGTAATTTGATAGCAGTGCTGTATTTTGACTTTTGTTCTTAAAAGAACTGGTAAGTTTTTAGTAGTATTTATTTTTTAGGAGGGTGGGGGTCAGGGGAGAAGTATGCTTGGTAGACCCTAAGGCAAAGCCTTTCTATGTATAAGAAGCTTTTCCATCTGTATACTGATTTGCTGGTTAACATTCTCCCAGTATCTTCACAAACATTATCTGAAAAATAGTCATTTTGAACTACTTAAAAGCCTACTCAAGAACTTAATACAATACAGTGCTAACTGCATATATGCTTTGGAATGGTTGTCTCCTGCCCCATTACTTTTTTTTTTTTTTTTTTTTAGCTGCGTTGGATCTTCTTTGCTGTGTGAAGGCTTTCTCTAGTTACGGCAAGCAGTGGCTTCTCTTATTGCGGAGCACAGGCTCTAGGCGCGCGAGCTTCAGTAGTTGTGGCTCATGGGCTCTAGAGTGCAGGCTCAGTAGTTGTGGTGCACGGGCTTAGTTGCTCAGCGACGTGTGGGATCTTCCCGGACCAGGGCTTGAACCCTTGTCCCCTGCATTGGCAAGCGGATTCTTAACCACTGTGCCACCAGGGAAGTCCCTCTCCATTACTTTATAAACAAGGTAGAATGAAGTGAGACATTCTATGTTTAGTCTTTAAGTTTTAATAATTTCTACCTTTTTGGCCCTAGTGCTTGGCTTTAATATTTTTCTTAATAATAAGCTGGATTTTTTAAGATTTCAAATCTGTTACAAAAACAGAAGAAAAGAGTGTTGATAAAGGATAATGTCTTACTTACTGATATTTATTACTTATCTTTGGATTTTCTACAGTTTTCTCCAACTTAATTGTTTTCATTTACAAAACAATTTGCATATTAAGTTGTTTTTATAGTGGCTATAATGTCATTTTGTCATTTTATAATAAAGATAGTAATTAAATAATAACAGCAATACAGTCCTTCCTCTTTTTTCTCCTTATTTTCCTTAAATATGAATTTTCATTCTTCAGCAGTATAACTTTCTTTTTCTTTCTTTCTTTCTTTCTTTATCTCTCTCTCTTTCTTTCTCTCTTTCTTTCTTTAATAAATTTATTTATTTTATTATTTAATTTTGGCTGTGTTGGGTCTTTGTTGCTGCGTGCAGGCTTTCTCCAGTTGCCGCAAGTGGGGGCTACTCCTCACTGTGGTGCACAGGCTTCATTGTGGTGGCTTCTCTTGTTGCGGAACATGGGGTCTAGGTGTGTGGGCTTCAGTAGTTGTGGCATGCAGGCTCAGTAGTTGTGGCTTGCGGGCTGTAGCGTGCAGGCTCAGTAGTTGTGGCACGTGGGCTTAGTTGCTCCATGGCATGTGGGATC
Source organism: Lipotes vexillifer (assembly GCF_000442215.2). Taxonomy (NCBI): domain Eukaryota; kingdom Metazoa; phylum Chordata; class Mammalia; order Artiodactyla; family Lipotidae; genus Lipotes; species Lipotes vexillifer. The sequence goes on along the minus strand of NW_006775771.1, from coordinate 1,293,774 downwards.
TTCCCGGACCAGGGCTCGAACCCATGTTACCTGCATTGGCAGGCAGATTCTCAACCACTGCGCCACCAGGGAAGCCTTTTTTTTTTTAGCGTAGGCATACTAGCTAATTTGTTCTGGAATATTTGTATGAAAAGTTTTTTTCATTGTCTTAAAAATTACTTTAAAACTTTGTAAAATCACTTTGGTGTAATTGATATTCAGTGGCCTGCAGAGGCAGTAAACTCTGAGGTTTTTTGTATTTAACGAATAAAACCTTTTTGGTCATTTCTATTTGCAGGCACTACTCTGTGGAAACAGATGAGGGGGATCTAATTGAGCCTAGAAGTGTGGTCAGAGTGAGTTTGTAATTCCTGAGCTGAGTCTATATAGGATGAGTAGAAGCCAGCCAAGGGAAGAAGGGGGTCATTCTAGGCAGAGGAAATAGCGCATGTTTGTATTCCATGTAGAAGAAATTTCATGCTGAAGGTGATTGGAAGCCATTAAGGCTTTTTAAGAGAGGGAGTAATATCAAATTTATATTCAGTAACATTACAGTAACAGTACTGAAGGGAAGAATTAGAGGGGATTGAGATTGAGGCATAGAGAGCAAATTTTATAGAGATGATTGTCTGCACTGAGGTAGCAGTAGGGGTAGACAGAAAGTGGCTTGCATTGTGGTAGACATGGGTGAAAGAGAGAGTATGGATTAGAGAGATTTAGCAGGTAAAATTACCAGGGCACAGTGACCTTTTTATAATGTAGAAAGCGAAATCTGTGATGCCTCCCAGGTTTCTGGCTTGGGAAACTGGGTAAATCACTAAGAGGAAAAAATGTTTTTGGAGAAAATGAGTAGTCATGAATATTAAGTTTAAGGTTTATGTGTGACATCCAAGTGGAAATGATCAGTAGGTGTTTGAAAATGATGGTTTGGCACTTAAGAGGGAAGTCTAGAATTTTAGATTTAGGTGTATCAGTTACACATGTTAGTAGAAACCATAGGAGTAGATAAAATGGCCCAGGAAGAGTGTATAGAACGAGAATATCAGGAGGAACTTTGGGAAATAACAGCATTAAAGGGTGGAAAGAGGCAGCTGGGGTGACTAAGGTTAGGGATATGGGAGAGAAAGGGAATACTTGGCTGGAGCAAGATCCCTGAGAAAGCTGGAGTTTCAGGGGCTTAAGTGTATGAACTGGCTTTCAATCTGAGAAGGGACACATTATCTTCTGACAGAAGAAGGGTAAAAGAAAAAAAATGGATTTGAATGTAATACATTTGAACGAGGGGCATAATGGAGGGATAGGAATTTGTGGACAGTTTGACCTATGGCCTCTGTTTTCTTGGTAAGATAGGAAACAAGCTTGTTGCTAGGAGTAGTTTGTGGTGAAAATAGTGATAGGAAGTTTGAGGGGAGCAGTGGATCACTTTGTAGAAGTGAAGGAGAAATTGACTTGGAACACTTAAGAGTCTTCGCAGGAAAAGTGGTTGAAATGATGATGGATCATGAGATCATGAATTCCCTAAGAAGGCAATCCAAGACAACTTTGATTGATTGCAAGATGGAAAGGTTAAGGGACTAGCAGCAATTAATTGAATTGGAACACTTTAATCCAAGAAAGTGGTGTTGGGGAGTGAGAGAGCTAGAAGGATAAGGACAAAAGGGACAAAAGTGGAGATATTGGATTTCAGATTGCCAAGTGGTGGTGCACTAGAGGATGATGAAGTCCAGGGAATGGGTGATAGAAGAGGAAAGGGAATGAAGGTCATTTGACTTGAGGTGGTCAGAATTAGGATTGAGGATGGGTTTTTTTCTCTCTCTTTTTAAATGAAGTGGAATCAGTAAGGGTATATATAATAAAGTACAAGTAGTCTTCCCAGGCTATGTACTTTGTTTCTTCTTATACATTTAAGTTTTGGTTGGCAGGGATTTTTGCCTATAAAAGCAAAGGTTCCTGTGGTAGAGTTCCTCAGTGTCTGTTGTTTTTATGCATTAGCTGGCTGAGCGGGGACCCTTGGTGAGAGAGATGCCCTCTACTTACCCTGACAGGATTTTCCCTTCAACCAGCTATTTGGGGACTGAGGCCCAAGTCAGCTGGCTCTTCTGCTAAGGTGAAGATCTCATTTTCAGGACCTTATGACAGTGAAGAATGAGGACTGGATCATGTATACATTCTTAATTGGGAGCTGTTTTTGTTTAGTATCCTATAACGTACTATAGTTTTCTTCCTGTTGATGTTGGTCAGAGAAAATTTGCTCATGATACAGCCAGTTGTGTTCTTTTCCTCAGCATAAAGAAGAAATCCATGATTTATACACTGAAATAAATTAGTTTTCACAATTTATTCAAAAAACTTGTCAACACTAGTCAGAGCAGTATGACAAGTGTGGTAAGGAGTTATAAATTATTTTGGTCAAGACTGACTTTCCTGTATGATGCAATTTACATAGTTATGTAGACATGCTAGTGATCTTAGATTTTGACTCTACTCTTTTTTTTATGCTGTTGTTGACTTTATTCCAGAAAAGGTACATTAGATTCCTAGGGTCTATTAAATTCATCTTCTTCTGATAAATATTTTAGATGTTAACTTCAAGAGTAATATAAGCAGTAACATTTTCACTAGGACATCTAGGAAAATTTTACAAGCTTACTGCAGTATTCTAAGAGCATTTTACAATGAGAGCTTTTTAAAAAGCTTTTGGGGCTTCCCTGGTGGTGCAGTGGTTGGGGGTCCGCCTGCCGATGCAGGGGACACTGGTTCGTGCCCCGGTCCGGGAAGATCCCACATGCCGCGGAGCGGCTGGGCCCGTGAGCCATGGCCTCTGAGCCTGCGCGTCCAGAGCCTGTGCTCTGCAACGGGAGAGGCCACAATAGTGAGAGGCCCGCGTACCGCAAAAAAAAAAAAAAAAAAAGGTAAAAAGCTTTTGATTAGTCTCTAGCGTGTTTTATATATTTTTGAAAGTTAGTACCGTAGCCACTGAAATTTATTGTTAAAGTGTAAAGCATACATAGCTTATTTTTTTACTAAGATTTTGACTGTTGTATTTTTACTTTCATGAAAATGAATAGAGAGCAAAGGACAATGAAAACATAGTTTAGTCAAAAAAGAATGTATTATCTTCTTAGCATTGTGCTTTGGTGACATAGAAGAAATAAAAGACATTGTTTCAGGCTAATAAACCAAAAAGGAAGACAAAACCAAAAGTCTCCAGAAACGAAAATATTTTCCTCCTTTTTTCTTTTATAGAAGTGTAGCTTATTTTTAACCATGTAGAAAATAGAGGGTTTTGCTATTACTCTTATCATTTAATAGAAGTTAGTTTCTTAAGTGTAAATCATGGCAGGAAATACAAAAATCAATGAGAAACTGCCTTTATCTTCTTGAAGTTAACTCAAGAGTTGTGTAAAATACTGTCTTTCCACTAGGTTAGGAATGTTGCATCCATTGACTCTATTGCAACATGGCTATTTGTTGCTATTCGTCATTCTTATTCTGACTTTTGTAACACTCTACTTTCCTATTTCTCCTTCCTCTTTCAGTATTCCTTTTCATTTTCTTTACATATAGGTGTATCCCAAGTTCTGTCTTGAGACCTCTTCTTTATCTGTGCTCATCTCCTTTGCACTCTCATCTACTCCCATTGCTTCTGGCCTTACTACAGTGCTGATGACTTCTAAGTCTACTTCATTAACTCTGCTCTCTTTACTGAGATTAGACCTGTATTTCCAGCTGTCTGTTAAACACATCTACCAGAGTATCTTTCACATACTTCAGGTAGAACTTCTGGTAATTGAACTTACTTTTCCTAAAACTTGTCCTGTCCCCACATTTCACTTGTTCTGTTAATGGTATTTATCACTGTTGCTTACCTTAGTTATATGTGGCTGTCTTCTCTCCCTCAACTCTCTTTACATTGTATTCATTGTCAGATGTTCCTTCCAGCTCTATGTAATTTCTAACATATCTCACCTCTTTTCTATTTTCTTAGCTATTTTATTCTAGCTCCAGGTTTCAATCTTATGACTGAGCTTTGATGTGCGTTAATGGCACAAAAGACCACTCTGTATGTTACCACCTGATTAATGTACCTGAACAGGTCAGAAACTCTCAGTGGCTACTCTGTACTTATGGAACTCCTCAGCATAGCATTTAAGACCTTCTTGATCTTCCCAACCTTCTTTGATCACCCTCAGTTTTTCCTCAAATGTGTTTATAATTCAGCCAAACTATATTGCCTGCTATTCATTCTCCAAATATGCCCATATTCTCTTCATATGCCAAATATGCCCATTCTCCAAATACTCCTTCCCTCTTCCATGCTGTGGCTTTTGAGGTTCCTTTTGCTGTCCTGGAATCACCTCCTTCCATGTTTTTATAGCTAAAATTCTACCTTTAATTTAACCCATGTTGCTTATTTATTTGTTGCCTGAATGAACCAACTCTACAGATAGTGTTCTCATTTCTTCCCTAATTCACTCATTCATATATTCATTCATTTGTTCCTGAGATAATTTTTGAACACCGGCTGTGTGCCATGTACTAGCTGGTACTGGGGCAAGAACAGTTGCAGCTCCTGCCCAGACTTTTCAAGCTAGTATGTTTTCCTCTGCTTTCTTAACTTTCATTTAAGCTTACTTTATAAGTTATTTCCTTATAACTCTTTTTTTTTTTAACATCTTTAAAAATATGGAACGCTTCACGAATTTGCTTGTCACCCTTGTGCTGGGGCCATGCTAATCTTCTCTGTATCGTTCCAATTTTAGTATATGTGCTGCCGAAGCGAGCACCCTTATAACTCTTATGTTTTACCTTCTGCTATGGTATTTCTTTTCTAAATTTCTCCTTAAGGGTCAGTTTTGCATCTTTGTTTATCCTTCTGTCCATCATAGTTCAAAGCATTTGTATTTCTGAGAGGTGCTAATTAGATACTTGTTGGAGATTAAATTTTTAAAGAAGGAAAAGAAAGGGATACCATATATGTAGGGGTACCACATATATATCTTTAGCTATCCACATGTAATCTGCACTTCAGTCTTTCATTTGATATGTATCTTAAAGGAAATTTGTTTCCTAGAAGCCAGAGGGTTTTTTTTGTTTGTTTTTTTGGGGTTTTTTTTTTGCGGTACACGGGCTTCTGACTGTTGTGGCCTCGCCCGTTGCAGAGCACGGGCTCCAGATGTACAGGCTCAGCAGCCATGGCTCACGGGCCCAACTGCTCCGCGGCATGTGGGATCCTCCCCGACCGGGGCACAAACCCGCGTCCCCTGCATCGTAAGGCGGACTCTCAACCACTGCGCCACCAGGGAAGCCCCCAAGCCAGAGGTTTTTCTTTGTTTGTTTTGTTTTGTTTTTATTTTTTAGTCCAGAGGTTTTGAAAAGGATGCCATATAGGTATATATTTTTCAGAGCTTTGGGATTTTAGACTAATTACATGTAACAGAAGAAAAGTTTATTGGTTTCAATGTAGTAATTGTTTAATGAGCATATTGTCCTCTAGGGAGTGTTCTAGATCTATTAGGTATTGCCAAATGAGGACTTGACTTTAGGTCTTTTGATTTTACCTGACATCTGAAATCATAAGTCTACAGGCAGCTTCATACCTCCCTAGTATCTTTTGAGTACATTATTCTCCTTAACTTGCCATTAACTTGAATTTCATATTTCTTCTTTAGCTCTTGTTTCATGCTACATCCTGTGAATAATTAATTTGGAGCTTTGGTAAATTTGTTTTAATTTTGAGGCTCTACTCTCATAGATGTTATAAAAAGTAAATATGTTTTTGTTTTGTTTTTTAAAATACAACATAGAAGCTTTGGTGAAGAGAAGCGTATTATTATTATTGTAAATTTGTATGTGGTTCTAGTAGTGGGCATTTGCTAATTCCCTTCCTAGCATTCATTCCCTCTTACTTCTTTCAGTGGTAGGCTGCACTCGTCCTTCATTTTCAACCCTTTGAATTTAGATGAATTAATCTCATTCCTTGCTCCAGGATACCTTGATTAGTTTAATCTAATTTAACCCTCCCTATCCGCACCTCTATTTCTGCCCAGGTCACATAATGCCAGTGAGTGATCCTGGAAAGGGAAAGCTTCCTCTCTCTTCCTCAAGAGCTACTGGAAGAGACCTTTTCTCTCTTTCTGGATAGTGTCATATGAAGTTGTGAAGTGTAGAATGGCTGGAACTAATTTTATTGCCAAGATTGGGAGCAGCCTGAGGATGAACCTACCCAGGGAACAGGACAGAACCAAGAGAATGGTAGAGAAGTGAAACTGCAGTCCTGATGACATTTTGTCAGTCTCTGGATCAAATTTCCACTGTATTTTTATTTTTCAGTGAGTGGGCAGTAAAGTCCCTCCCTCTGTTTAGAACTTTTCATTTGTTTATTTAGAAATGTTCATTATGTAGCCCCTGTATGCTAAGCACTGTGATAGGCATTAGTAATATGGGGAGATGAATGAAATATATTTCTTATCCTCATGGGGTTTACAGCTAGAGTAGAGAAACAGACATGTCATAGGAGGAATGGGATCAACCATAGGTACAAACCATAGCCCACAAAGATGGAGAGGGCTTTTTGATACTTGCCATAGAAAGCAGGTGGTGGAAAAAATTATTTCTGTCACTGCTCATGGTACTACAGGAGTGCCAAAATCAGAAAAACCTGCACTATCTTCATGTTGTTAGCAGTGGTTTAATTTCAGCAAAGCTTTATTTGTCACATTACCTTAGTGTTCACTTTATTGTGAATGTGTTGGCTTTATAATTTAAGAGCTATAAAAATAAGGAGTTTATTCCAAATTTTATTTATAAATACTTAAATTTGTCAGTGACTGGATAGGTCCGTGAGATTTTTTTTTTTTAACTTTTAAAAGATGTTCTTACACTACTCAGTTTTGAGAAACACTAGTAGAGGTGGGTTCTGGGGGACCATTGAAGAGTTGAGACAGTGGATGGGTGGAGGACATGATTTGAAGTAGAGAAATCTCTTAGTTGAGGTTGATAATGAGAAGTTTGAACTAAGGTGTAGAAGTGGCATTTGAGAAGAAAAAAGAGTATAAGAGATGTTCGCAACATAGCCTTTGTGGCTGATTATATTTGTGGGATGAGGGAGAAGCCCCAGGTGTCTGGTCAGTGACTGGATGGGTGCTGCTGCTATTCGGAAAAATAAAGATTGTAGGAAGAAGAAATAGGTTTTTCTGGGGCTGAGGTGGAAGTTGGGGGGGTGTGTGAGAGATAATAGCATCCGTTTTGAATATTTGGAACTTAAGGTGCCTTTAAAATATATAGGTTAATAAATCCTATAGTTTAGGAGACAGTTAAGGGACAGGAATATAATTTATGATTCTTCAGCCTTTACAAAGTAATTGAAACCATAGGATTGAGATTGCCCAGGAATAGTTTATTGAGAAGTGAGGCCAAGCATATTCTGTGTGCTCTTGAAAGAGGAGTCAGCATTCTCTCTTGTCTCTGCTTTTCTATACTGCTGGCTTCCATATTCAGAGTTCCTGGTGGGTGTGTCTATTTGGGTAAGCAAAGAATTTTGAGAAAGAGAAAAAAAATATTTTTTGAGAGACATTAATTTTAAGGTTAACAAATATTAAATGTTGCAGTATATTGAATACTTTTGGTTTTGTTTCCCAACTCATAGATTGCCCTCAGGAATAGAGATTTTAGGTTACCCACCGTAACTTGTATCATCCCTATTCAAGTCTACAGAACTGACACTTTTTTTTTTCCATAAGGGCCAAAAAAAATTCAGGAAAAAAATAACTATATTTACAATTGAGGGGCTTCCCTGGTGGCGCAGTGGTTAAGAATCCACCTGCCAATGCAGGGGACACGGGTTCAAGCCCTGGTCTGGGAAGATCCCACATACCGCGGAGCAATTAAGCCCATGCACCACAACTACTGAGCTTGTGCTCTAGAGCCCACGAGCCACAACTACTGAGCCCGCGTGCCACAACTACTGAAACCTGCATGCCTAGAGCCCATGCTCTGCAACAAGAGAAGCCACCGCAATGAGAAGCGTGCGCACCGCAACAAAGAGTAACTAACCCCTGCTCGCCGCAACCAGAGAAAAGCCTGTGCACAGGAATGAAGACCCAACACAGCCAAAAATAAAATAAATAAAATTTATATTAAAAAAAAATTGAGTGGTTCCCCTATGGATATATAAGTATCTAATCAGAGTAGGGGTTACTTTTAAAGCAAGAAGTTAAAGACTCTTCTTCACACAGACAGTCTCTGATAAATAGAAGGAAATCTGGGCGGAATACTTGCGTTTATACAGGACACTTAAAGATGTAGGCTAGGCTGAGGTATGAAGTAGCAGTGCAGTGATATACAGCTGTTGTCAATAAACATTGATAGTGAAACTTTCCAGCAACACAGGGTACCTATGAGAATAAGATGGTTCAGTTTCAAAGTTTGACAATAGAAAGTTGGATGTAAAAACTTAAAAGCTTTTGCACAGCAAAGGAAAGCATAAAAAAGACCAAAAGACAACCCTCAGAATGGGAGAAAATATTTGCAAATGAAGCAACTGACAAAGGATTTATCTCCAAAATTTACAAGCAGCTCAATAACAAAAAACAAACAACCCAATCCAAAAATGGGCAGAAGACCTAAATAGACATTTCTCCAAAGAAGATATACAGACTGCCAACAAACACATGAAAGAATGCTCAACATCACTAATCATTAGAGAAATGCAAATCAAAACTACAATGAGATATCATCTCACACCAGTCAGAATGGCCATCATCAAAAAATCTAGAAACAATAAATGCTGGAGAGGGTGTGGAGAAAAGGGAACCCTCTTGCACTGTTGGTGGGAATGTAAATTGATACAGCCACTGAGAACAGTATGGAGGTTCCTTAAAAAACTACAAATAGAACTACCATATGACCCAGCAATCCCACTACTAGGCATATACCCTGAGAAAACCAGAATTCAAAAAGAATCATGTACCAAAATGTTCATTGCAGCTCTATTTACAGTAGCCCCGAGATGGAAACAACCTAAGTGTCCATCATTGGATGAATGGGTAAAGAAGATGTGGCACATATATACAATGGAATATTACTCAGCCATAAAAAGAAACGAAATTGAGCTATTTGTAATGAGGTGGATAGACCTAGAGTCTGTCATACAGAGTGAAGTAAGTCAGAAAGAGAGAGACAAATACCGTATGCTAACACATATATATGGAATTTAAGGGAAAAAATGTCATGAAGAACCTAGGGGTGAAACAGGAATAAAGACACAGAAAAAAAAAATCAGGCAAGCTAGTGTCTTTGGCAGGTGATTAATATATATAAGCAGTGATACTAACCAGTCTTAACACTTCTGAAATGTTAATTCTTTATTAGTTGAACCTAAAATAAATCAATAAGAGTATTGAAACATAATAAGGATGAAATCCAAAATTTGTTGAACAGGAACAATATCAGTGGTATGTCATATGTGAAGATTATTGTGTGTGATCATTTGGTTTTATGATTATGATATGTTTTAGTAAATGCACTAGTTATATCCTTAAAAAAAAATTAGGAGCTGTGAGATAGTTCTAATTATATCTGAGGTAACAAACAGTCCTTTTGGTGATTTCTTGAGTCTTTGAATGAAAATACTGGTTACATATCTTTTAAAACACTTGTTACTTTGGAACTACTTAAGGAAAAAGCACTCATTATTTTCCTTATTGTGTGTACATATAAAAATATTTGTTAAATATATATTTTTTATAACTTGTTTATGATTCATACATGGGTAAATTCTTATTTATCTGAGGAAATCAAAATAGTGTCTGGCAAATTTGAAATCCTTTACCTGCATCTAGCATCCACTATGCTACAGTACTGATTTTGGAAACTGACTAGAATTCAGGAATTTAGGACAGATTACATTGGGATTTATGATGGTTTAGTTTGATCAGTCTCTGTTGATCCTGAAATAGAATGAAATACTGAATTGAGCATATGCAGGGTGCATAGGGCCATAGTAAGGAGGGGGAGAGTTTGAACATTTGAAAATGATGATGGAAGAAAGCTCAGTGACCACAGATTAATTTCTGTTGGCTCAGTAAGAAAATTACCTAAGAGAGTTTGAGATGGTATATGAGTATAACAAAGTATACATAATAATTTCGGTGTTACTGAATTTTTATAGTAGTAAATTTGTTGTGGTTTGTACATCTTCATAGTGTATCCAGAATCTGACCACTCCTTTACCATCTCAGTCACTATTACCTCAGGCCTATCCACCATCATCTTTTGCTTATGTTATTACAGTAGCCTCTTAAATTTTGCTGCATATTGGAATCACCTGAAGATTTTTAAAAATACCAGTGCTTGACTCCCACTGGCAGTCATTCTGATTTAATTGAAATGGGTTGCAACCTGGGCATCAAGCTTTTTTTTTTTTTTTTTTAAAGCTCCTGGTGTTTCTAATATGCACTGCCTCCAGATAATCAGAAAATCAATAATTTTTCCCTGGAGTAATTTATTTTGACTATATTTTCCTGCTAGTAGCTATGTTCATTTAATGTGGGACATTTCCGTCTCTTAAAGTTGTAGAAGTGAGTTGTAGTATATCTGTTAGGCTTCTTAGCTGTGAGCAATGAAAGCTGACTCGGGCTTATTTAAGCAGAAATGAAGTTTACTGATAAAACATTGAGGGTCTCACAGAATTGGTAGAAGGCTGAATGGAGTGAGCCTTAGAAATTACAGGAACGAAGGTAGGCTGAACAGCTAAGAACCACAGCAAAACTAATTGCCAGTGAGACCATTACTGTTGTCTCTGCCGAACAGTGACTGGGTGCCTTAGATTGCACTGCTGGTTGTGCTGGCCACCCCCATGCCACCATTGGTTCTGCTGCCGTCACTGCCCTTGGAAACTGGATGCTGGCTCCACTGTGGCTGTTGTCAGACAGAATTCCATCTTGTCTCTGCTTTTCTGTGCCACTAGCCTCCGTATTCATAATTCCTGGCAGGTGTGCCTATTTGGATAATCGGAGGCTGCCAGGGTATGTGGGAAAACAAGTATCTGACATTTTAAATTTTGAATAGTGGAAGATAGGCTCTGTCTTGCATCAAAACTCATAAAGTTGAGTTCTCCGATCACAGACAAGGGCTTCACGTGCTTGGAAGCCAGCAAAATGACAAAGGTCTACTATACATCATATAGCCTACAATGTGTTATTTGTTTTATGCATTAATCCACTGGTCCTCAACCTAATAACCCAAAGGACACTGGGTTCTTCCATAATTATTTTTAAACCTTTAGAGCCTGCTACCACTTGTCCCTTAGTAAACAGTAGGAGATAAAAATCAATGAACAAGTAGCAAGCAAATTAATAGGAAAACTTGAACATATATGAGTATTTATTACTTTTGGAGGTATGGAGATCAGTATAAGTATAAAATAGGCATATTTCTTGATAGTAAAAATGTCCTGAGTTTCTGTAATGGTTGTTATATATCAATATTTTATGTCAACAGTGTCCAGTAGAAGTATAATGTGGGCTGAATATGCAATCCATATATGTAATTTTAAATTGCATTAAAAAAGTAAAAAGAAACATTTAATTTTAATAATATATAATATTTAACCCAGTATATTCAAACCAGTACATATATAATCCAGTATATATTATCATTTCAACATTTAATCAATGTAAATATTTAAGGGATGGTTTACATTCTTTTTTTCATACTAAGTCTTCAAAATCTCATGTATATTTTATACTTAGAACACAGCTCAATTCAGGCTAGCCACATATAAAGTGCTTAGTAGCTACATGTAGCCAAATGACTCCCATATTGAACACCACAGTTCTGTGGCATAGTGTAAAATGCCATATGACTTTCAAGTACTGCCAGCTCAACATACTTATGTTGAAGTGATTGAGACACCTTATGAAAACTGAATGGGTGTTTAAAAAAATGCAGTCTAAAAGTAGTGACAGAGTTCTTAGTTATTCATTCTCCTAATTCAAAGCAGTTTTACTTGATTTTGCAGTGTTTTGCAATTTTTTTTTATGGTTGAGAGAGAAGTGTGAAATGGGAAAGAGAAACCTAATTTTTTTCATTAGGCTTTGTTTTTGTTTATTATTTTTTATTTTCTGAAGATTTAAATGTGAGAGACTAGGGATTCCAGATGCATTTTTTTTTTTTTTTTTTTTGCGGTACGCAGGCCTCTCACTGTTGTGGCCTCTCCCGTTGCAGAGCACAGGCTCCGGACGCGCAGCCTCAGCGGCCATGGCTCACAGGCCCAGCCGCCCCACGGCATGTGGGATCTTCCTGGACCGGGGCACAAACCCGTGTCCCCTGCATCGGCAGGCAGACTCCCAACCACTGCACCACCAGGGAGGCCCTCCAGGTGCATTTTAAGGCATAGAAAGGCAACATGCTGTAGTGCAGAGTTTACATGTGAATAATCAAATTAATCACATTTTATTCCATTTAATGTGTGTTTCACTACTAGGCTTTAGTATCTGAAGTTTGGAAAATAAAAAAATAATAGTGACTGACTCTGTGCTTGAGATTTTATCATATATGATTTCTTTTCCCTAGATAATTCATGTTAATAGTAAGTTTTATGTTCTAATTATTTTTATTCTTGCAGGCTGCTGAATCAGGAATAATAAAAGTTAAAACAATAGCTGCACGAAACACCGAAATTTTGGCAGGTAATTTTTTTGCATTAAAAATTCAACAATTAATGAAAATTTGACTAATAGTAAAAGTAGAATCTTAAAACCCATAAGTTTTTTTTTATAGCATCTCTTTCTTATGCCCCAACATGCTATCCATAATAATAAAGAACATGTGAAAGTCCCTAATTTATGAACTAATTGGGTTTCCCAGAGATGAATGCTGTACGATTCTCTGAAATCAGAAAACTTAAAACTACTAACTCCTTGAAGGAAAGGATCTTTCTTACTCACCTTTGTATAGTCCTCCACCTCTTATCAATCACCTAAGATACATCTTACCCATAAGAGACATTCAATTAATATTTGTTGAATTGAATGGAAGATTGGTTCTCAGAACACCTTCTAAGACCTATTTTATCTTTCATACAATATCAGAAGGTCATAATATAGCATTAAAAATTTAGTAGTACTATATGAGTTTTGAGTCCTGAGACTAAGACAACATGGTCATGAAGAAAAAATGGGAAAAAACAGAGAAAAGTGTTTTCTTAACATTCTTTTGATTGACCCTGCTTTTCAGGGAGGAATTTTCAAGACTTTCTCTCTGGCACCTTTTTGATACTCCGTCTGCTTCTTTCTTTTCCTTGGTGCCTTTCTCTTCTTGCCTCAATAATGAACATGGAAAAGAAGGAAACTGGCATTTTTTGAGAATCTGTTACATGTGAGGCATTTGGGCCACTCTTTCTTATATGACAACCTTGTGGGGAAATGGTCTTACTTAATAATAGAGCAAATTGAGATGCAAAGAGATTTAAGTTACTGGCCTAAGGTCACATGGTAAGTGGTGGAATCAGATTCAAATCCCAGGCTGTTCAGAGCCCATGTTCTTCCTGCTGCAGTGTGCTGCCATGGTATCGTGAGGTTTTGACACTATGTATTCCCTCCCAAGTGTTTATATTTAACCATTGCTTACTTCGCTGATCCTTCAATCTGCATTTCCAATTCCAGTAGTGCTATTGGTCTCAGCTAGTTATAGGAGAAAAGCAGTCCTATTAAGTTAATTTACACAAAGTCCAAATAGTAAAGAATCTCTTTAACTCTCTTAAGTCTCTTTACGTTTTTAAAAGAATGCCAGTAAATCCCTAAATGGTGGAATTTCAAGCAGTATTACAAAATGTAATGAAGACTTTGGGGGCAGTTTAGGGGTGACAGGTGAGAGTGGATTTCACTTGTCAGCTTAGGGTTAGCCCTGTTAAGTTGCATCTGTTTTTCACAGCTTCTCTGATTTTGAACATTCTGAGAAAACACCAAAGAGTTTTATAACATTATTCACAGCATTGGATAATGCTCTGTGTGCATGTTGAGAAAAGGGGTATAGTGAAGTGGTGGGTAAAGGCACAGGTATGTATGGTTGGATTGGGAGGATGGGCAAGTGGGTTTGGGAGATGCATGTTGGGTTGATTAGCTGCCATGAGGAAATTAATGTTTCAGGATAAATTATGGGCCTGGGTATTTTTAAGTTGGAGATATCATAGGCCAATCATATTAGAATATCATTACAAATATTTACGTTTGCTACTGTCATTGCTGATATCATGGTAAGTCCTTAATCTCCAATAATAGAAATTTTCATTAAGTCTGTAGTTGATAGAATTTTTTAAAAAGACTGATTTCTTCAGAGAATCACTGTCTGTTACAGAGTTCTGTACCAAGTAAAGTGTCTAATTCATATTAAGGACAAGTAAGAAAAATTTTGTCTCAGTATGAGCTGGCTATTAATTTCATTTTAATTCAGTTAGCTTTATTTAAATCAAGTTAGAACAAATCTTTATGCACATACAATTAATAGTTCATGCTATAATATCCATAGCATCCAACCATGTACTTGAGGAGCTATATTAGAATTTAAACTTTTTTCTAGTATTTTAACCAAGTATTTATAGCAATTGATACGTAAAAATTTGTAGATTTTAGACCACTGTCATCTTGAAAAATCAAAGGCTCCTAAGAAAAAGGAAAGAGTTTAAATTAGTCAATATGTCATTTCTAAAGTACTTAATTCAAGGTATAGTTAACACTGAGAAAAATTCTTAGTTAACTTTTTTATTTCCTGAGAAGTGTTTACTTCTCTGTAGTTCTAAAGACTATAGGTTACTACTTCTGTGCTGTAATGGATGTTAAAGATATCAAACAATTGAGGAGTCTCAAATGAAATGAGGTACTGAATTCTCAGATATCTCTGCATATTCAGAAGATATAAAAGGTTGCTATAAAAATCAGAACCCTTAATTAGGATTGACTAATCTGATTAAACAGTACTTAGCATAGATTTTAACCAACTTTAGTTTTCTTAGATTTATTTTCCAAGGAAAGTTTATTTACATTGCAGAATAAGTCTTTGCTTTACATCTCCCCTTCTTTTAAGCATCCTCCTTTAATGTTTATTTTTCTTTGTTTTCACTGCTGTCATGAATGCTGACATAAGTGGGAATGCTATGCCAGGTAATGTCAGCATCGATGCAAATATACAGATCATTATCTCCACATTGCCTTTTTCTTTAAAGATAAAACTGCAAATGAGAGATGGCAAGCAACATAAAGTTTTTCATTTAGGAGTCCAGGTGCCTTAATCTTACGTTTGACTGCCATATATTACAAATTGTTTTTATTATCCCAGCTTACAATAAATATACTTGAAATTGACTGAGAAGGCTTGTGTTACACAGAAATTACATAAACAGAGAATCTGCTGTTTTAATAAATATTTGAAACAAGGAGCTCAATGAAGTTGTGATATTTTAAAATTGTATATTTAACCCCTAACTGAAAACCATAACACATCCACCTATGACTGCTTTCATCTACTGTCAGTATGCATAGAGAATTTTTACATAGATAATCATTATGTATGATTTGTGTTCTTCTTTTCTCACAGTTTCCCTCATCCTTTTCATATCTACATAGTCTTGTTACTAAAAGGTCTCTAATTTAAGTAGCAGTGAGTAAATATACTTTGGAATTTTTTTTCTGACATTAAAAGGTAATTTATCTATTGATTTTTTTCAGTATATTTTATCAGTACATATACCTGTGATATTTTGCAGACATCTATAGAATATATCATATAACATATTCTTAATAAAGAAATAGTTATGTAAGAATCACTAGGGGAGATACGAAGATGGGTAATATAATTCACTTGCAATCTATATGTTAATACAAGAAATATATTTGAAAAGTATGTTTGTGCCATTCGTTCTGTTTAGCTTACCTGCTCCTCCATTTACTTTTTGGAGTTCTTTGCCAGAAATTTTCCCTTCCAGGTGACATACTTTCTGAGGTCAGGATCAATATCTTATTCTCCCTTATATTGCTAGCAGTTAGCACATTACATGGGAAATAAATAGTAAGCCCTCCTTAAATGTAGGCTAATAAATGAGTCACTCCAAAATGCAAGTAAGTCTCTGAGTTCTGCCTCTAGTATATTTTTCTACCTTTCTTTAATTTTTCATGTTATGATTATTTGAGTACATGAATTTTGTCATATTTAGTTCATGTCAGCCAGTTAATAGAGTTATGAAGGAGACAGACCCTAAACAGAAAATTCTGAGGCTGTATGGTAAATGCCAAGATGGAAGTATAGATAGGCTTGTTACGAGAACAGTGGGAAGGCTCCTAACCCAACCTGGGAATCTGAAGCTGAGTCTTGGTGCTTGAAAAGGAGTTAGCCAGGCAAATAAGGTGTAGAAGCTGTAAGTAAGGGAAGTTACTTAAATACATGCGGTATTTAAGTTTGGTCTATTTGGATACACTGTCCGACTGTTGCCATTGTGTAACTTCCTGAGCAGCTTGATGGAAAGAGTTTGAATCAGGAAGGTGACACATTCATATTAATATTTTTATACTCTCTACATTACTCTGACAGCAGTGTGAAAGGTATATTTCAGTGTATTGTCAGTAAGACAGAGGTCTGTTGGTAGACAATTCCTATAATCTGGGATAGAAGATACAGGGGGCTGTACTTAATGCCTTGCTCACAAACTGACCTAATGGGTCAGAGAGATTTCTCTGCCATATAATGTGTTCTTATTTATTGTTTTCCCCCCTTTTTAAAAAAACATTAAACAGTTTTAATTTTATCCTGCCTTTTATAATATTATATCATATATACCTTTTTCTTTTGCGGTACGCGGGCCTCTCACTGTTGTGGCCTCTCCCGTTGCGGAGCACAGGCTCTGGAAGCGCAGGCTCAGTGGCCGTGGCTCACGGGCCCAGCTGCTCTGCGGCATGTGGGATCCTCCCAGACTGGGGCACGAACCCGTGTACCCTGCATCAGCAGGCAGACTCAACCACTGCTCCACCACGGAAGCCCGTATATATACTTCTTTTGATGCCATCTTTTCTAATTTTTTAAATTGTTCCATATTTTATCAAGTGATTGTAGTTTATTTAACAATTCCTTTATGTTAGACATGTTTCAATATTTAGAATTATTTCTTTAAGATACATTTCTAGAAATGAAATTATTAAATTAAAGGGCATGAACATGTTCTTAGAATTTATCATCATACCGCTTTCTGAAAAGGTAAAAGTTTATGCCTTTACTGACAATATGTGAGTATATTTTTATAGCATCCTTGCCAGATTATTATTTTAAAAAATCTTTTTGGTAATTGAACAAGCAATGGCTTCTCATTTTAATTGACATTTCTTTTTAATGTTGAACATTTTTTCTCTGAATTATTAAATTACTTTCTTTTTATTATTACTTTTTTTGGAGTTTTTGTGTTTTCTTTATCAAATTGAGCTATTTATATAGCAAAAATATTAACTTCTCATGTTTGTATCATATTTCTGCATCATTTACCTTTTAATCTTTTATCTAGATGCTTTTAATTTTTACATAATTTAACTAATTTTTCTTATTTGTTGCTCTCCACTTAGGCAGTCCTTCTCCTTCCACATAGTTGATAATCATTTTCACTGTCTTCTAGTTTTTCTGTGGTTTGATTTTTTCTTTATAATATATGGGGTGACATGAGGACCTAGATTTTTTTTTCTTTTGCAAAATTACTAACCGATTGTACCAACATCATTCTTCCTTTTCCTGTAATGTACTTTTAAGATGAAGCTGCTCACACTTTTATTTGTCCTCATATTAAATCATTTAAAATATTTTCAGACATTTTGAACCATTAAAATTTTTTTAATGTTAGAAATATCAGTCTTTCCCATAACTAGATTTTAAGGGTTTTGAGGGTAGCAATCATGTCTGCATCACATTTTATTTCTTTCACAAGAATTATAATGTTATTTAATGACTGTTAAAATTTATAATAAAACTTTTATTAACCCCTATTAGTGTGATTCATAGTGGGGTATCCTAGTTTAATTCTTTTTTTCCAGGATAAAAACTGCAATTTTGCAGTGAAACTGCTCAGAGCAAGGAAACCCCTAGGATATGGGGACCTGCTGGACCTCTTTCAGGTGTGTGAAAGTGCATCGTTTGATCTCACAGTTATAAAATATGGAAGTAAAATATATTTATCAAACACACAGTGTTATTCTGTTAAAGGAGTTGTGCTTCTTAAGGGACTTAGGTAGAAATTAAACTTTTTTTCTCCCTACCCCACCGCCCACCTGCCAAGTTTTGATTAAAAAGAGTTGACCTTTTCCTCTTTTTTCCATGGAATGATTTTTTTAAAAAATGGTTAAGGCAAGATGTCTTTATATTGCTGCACAGCCTTTTCCTCAATGTGGTTTCTAAACTCTAAACCCGTAGGAAGCTTTTTATGTAAAGCCACCTTTAAGTGCATGTAATTAAAATTATTGTTTATAAAGAGAAAGCAGCAATTGCTCAACTAGAAGAGTAGAATTAATTTCTGCTTCTTAGGACCATTATGACATTTAACAGAAGAGAAAAATAATTAGAAACTTCTAAAAAATGATCTTTATATTACTTCATTGTGATCTAGATATGGTAGATATGTTTCCGTTTTTTACATTATGCTTCAAAAAATAGAATAGAATAATAGGTTTTATTTTTTGGTTGTTCTTGATCATCTATTCTGGATAACAGAAATTTCCTTTGACTATTATATTCTCATATAAACTGGGAGAAAAAAAAAGTAGGAAGGGTACCTTTGACTTACATTAAAATAGAGTTAAAAATTACTTTTATTATTAGCTTAACTCAGCTTGATAGATCCGGATAACTGTGACTGACATGTATACAATATTGCAGTGTAACTCACCTTATTTTATTCATTCTAAGATACACAGGTTTTTCACCTGTTAATATTCCCCACATTGGTATGCATTTTACAATTAATGGCATCTTAGAATCACTGTGGGCCAGATAGTGTTGTAGTTGTCTTTTTCAGTGCATGTGTGAACTTGTTCATACTATCACATCAGTTGAGTTAACGTGCATTGTTGGTATCACGTAAGTTTCATTGCTATTTGAAATGTCACCCTAGTTGTTGTGCAAAAACTTTCTGTTAACATCTTACGGTAAGGTCAAAAAGAAGCACCACCATCAAAGCCTGCAGAATGGGTGTCACTAGCTTAGAAGAATATCTCATAGACAGTAGTGAAGTACTCTCAAGCAATGAGGCTTCCTAAACAAACAGTCCAATTAAAAATTGGACAGAAGATCTAAATAGACATTTTTTCCAAAGAAGATATACAGATGGCCAACAGATACATGAAAAGATGCTCAACATCATTAATCATCAGGGATATGCAAATCAAAACCACAATGAGGATATCACCTTATACCTGTCAGAATGGCTGTTATCAAAAAGATAAGAAATAACAATGGCCTTGGCCTAGAGTATGAAATTGTGAGGAAAAAGTATAAGTGATTAGAATGCATCGTATCATAGTTTAATTGGCAAAGGTAATTGGCACTGATTTTCTTTCTGGCGATATGGGTGTGTCTTAAAAATCATTGTCATCAGAGCCTCTATGAAAGTACATTGTTTTTTCTTCATTCATCTGAAGACTTCAGGCAATTGGTTTCTCTTAGACACCTTTGACTCTTTAAATTTCCATTTGCATCAAATGCTGTTTACCTTAAAGAGTGGCAGCATAATGTTGTGGGAAGAATAGTGAACCAGGGATTAGAAGACATTTTCAGTTTCTGGTTTTACCACCTACTTATTGTTTTACTTGGTCCAAATCATACCCTATAAACTCTATATGAGTATTGTGATACTCAAATGAGAAACACATGTTAACGTAATAAAAATTATAAGTGCCACTTGTTAGTATTGAAAACTTATATTTGCCTGAACAAGATTTAATAATTTGGAATGTTCTGCAGAGTTAAGGATGGCCTCATACTTCATTGATTCTGGCAGAATTGAATATGGCAGGATATTTACTGCTTCAGAATAGTATTTTTTGAGCTTTATTGTCATCTTTTAATCACTCATGTAAAATGTTTTGTGACATTGCTATGGAAATTTTATGTCTCTGGTTTTGATTCAAAATCTTTATGAACAAGAAAACAGGGAAATAAGGCAGGGGAGCATTTTGAAAACGCTGTTCTTTGCCAGTCATATTTGCCTTCTCTTAGCTGTGCTACATCAGTGATTTATACTGGCATACTGAGGGACTTTGCGGAGCGTGCTGTAGTAAACAGTAGTCTTTATTTGCCATACCGTAAAGGGAGCTTTGGGGAAGAAGGAAGGGGATTTAAGTGATAAAATTAATGTTAACACTAGTTTTACACTTTTAAAGGTGATTCTGGATGACTTTCTCACAATTTCGTTTGAAAAACATGTTAAAACTCAGATTTCTGTGTCTTTATTACAATTCTTAACGTCAAAAAATAGTTGATGGGTGTAGTACATTTGAAAACAAATACCAAACACATAAGTTTAAAGTTCTCTTGACTTGGAATTTTATGTTATTTATTCAAATTCCCTGAGGATGACAAACCTGTCTTGTTCATCTTTGTGTAGCCATTCAGTAAGTGTGTATTGATTTAATTTCATTTTGTAAATTTAATTATGTATAATTCAGTTTGTGCATTTTCTAATCTTTTACATTTTTGTTGCCATTTTAAAACTTCTGAAAGTATTGGCTTGGTAGAAAGAGTTATTTTAAGATTTGGAATTACAGCATGTGCATCCAATTAGTTTAAAGCAATATTTCAGTAATAAGAGGAGTAATGTTATTGTTTTTAATGAGTTTACTTCTTGAAGAAGAAATTAGAGCCAGTGAATTCAAGGCATATAATAAAATTCTAGGGAGTTTCTGAATATTCATTCAGAAATGTGGTGGGGTTGATGTATATACTATTTTTAATTACTTTTCTGCTCTAGAATATGAATTCTTATTCCTGTTTTCCCTTTTGCACTATTGAAGAAACAGAGTCTTTCTCTGACGCAGGATAGAACTTCTGAGAAATTGCCATTAAAGAGTTTATAGAGGAAGATGGAGGAGAGACAAAGGAGTGTCAGGAGGAAGCACGGGAGAGCTGCACTTAAGGGGGAGCCGAGTAGATACAGAGTCTGTAGTATTTATGTGAAGTATTTTAACTCCTACTGCTTGATTTTTATTTTGGTATTTACTTTACATTAAGTGATTTTTTATTAAGATTGTCATTACTGGTTGTAATTATATAAAAATATTCTTATTTATGAATTATATTTAAAATTGTATTTTATATGTGTTCCAAATAAAGCATTGAAAGAGAACAGCTCAGAGGTTGTTCAGCCTTTTCTAATGGGTTGTGGAACCAAGGAACCGAAGATCACTCAGCTATGTTTAGCTGCCATTCAGAGGCTCATGTCCCATGAAGTTGTGTCTGAGGTAATGTGAAGATTTTATCTGAACTGTGCACTTACAAATCAAATCATGAGTTTTCATAAAGAGAGAATAAAACATACCTGATATTTTAATGTACAACAGTGCTTGAAGGACATTGGCTTAATTTTAAAAGGTTACTAAATTGTCTCATTATTAAATGCTCAGAATAAAGAACGAAGTACATTTTGTCAAGTCATTTGTAATCTAAGAATTCATAGTTCACTAATATAGATGAAATCTTAAGAACCAAGCAAGTTTTCAATATCACTGACAGAGAATATTATTCATAAATTATTTTTTTAAAGGTAGGAGAGAAAATCATGACTGTTTGCTAGATTATCTGAACTGATAATTTGTTATTCGTTAACTTAAGGGTATTGTTTGTATCTGACCTTACGACGGTAAAATAAGGAAAAACATTTCATCACTGTGAATCTGTATCACTTTTCTTATTTAAGGACCCAAACACCTATATTTTATTTGTTGACAATAATTAAAATAATTGTTTTACAGACTGCAGCTGGAAATATAATTAACATGCTTTGGCAGCTAATGGAAAATAGTCTTGAAGAACTTAAGCTGCTTCAAACAGTTCTTGTTCTTTTAACAACCAATACAGTAGTTCATGACGAGGTACTCTCAAAGGTAGGAAGCCTGTTTGTCAAAGTTCGTAAGTGCTTTGAGACAGTATTTGAATAAGCTGACTGAAAGAGAAAAGCCTGGTGCTGTTTGAATAGCACCTTTCCTGTAGCTATTGCAGTAATGCACATTGCATGTTAAAAGCCATCGGTGCTTTATTTTTCACAGGTTAGAAGTGAAATTAGGTTAGGGTGATTAAGCAGAGCCCCTTGGATATAGCTGACAGGCTTAGTTATGAATAGGATGTGGAAAAAGAAAAGTAGCAGAAGAAAAGGAATAGAGAAAGAGGAAAAGAAAAAAAAATGTGTTTTGAGGTATCAGTGTTCTCCACAATTACCTTGGGTATTCCTGATAGCTCTCCCTTTCCCCCTTTTAAAAATAATTTCACATATATATGTTATGTAAGCCAGATAGTTTAAATCTGTCCCTTAAGTATCTGGAAAAATGTCCTTTTGGCATTGATACATTGATACTAGGTAAGGCTGCATGTATGATAGCTATTTCTCATTCCTTTCTTATTCCCACCCTCCCATATAACAGCTGTTCTATTATTTGTTTCACTCTTTAAAAAGTTTTTTAAAATTAAGAAATATTTCTAAAGAACAGAAAGTACAGCAAGTAATATAAAAACCAGTCTTAATGATTTACTGTTTAGGGAAATTGTTGGAGTTTCAGTAATAGTTGTATTATAATTTGTATGCCTTTAAGAATGGTTGACTTGTAAAGTAGCAAAGTATACCATCACAGTATACTGTATAGAGACTATATCTCTTTTCTAGTTATTCATTTGATGTTCTTAGGATATAATGAGATTTTACTTAATTGCAAATAGCTTATTCTTTTACCCCATACCTGCTTTATAAAATATTTAATGTATTTAAATATATATGTTGTATATAGTTCCTCTTGGTTTCTAGCTATCAAATTATTGTTCTGATACATATATTTAAAATTTTATAAAAGGTTATCATTTGACCTACCCAAGCAATAAGAACTGATTATAGTTTTATAAATAAATATAGGATTTATTTTGGTATTTTGGTTAATTTGGAAATGTAATATTTGGGGATGAAAAATGAAGTATAAAGAAATAATATAAAATGGGGTAATAGGAAAGCTTCTCTATAACATGTACTTTTCCTTTATGTTGAAATTTTAAAAGCGTTAGTGGTATCAAAGGCTTGTTTTCTTTTAAATGTTTAATATAATTAATATGATAAGGCATAGCATTTAAAAATACCATTATTATGTTTTCCTCCAAGAATGGCTGCTTTTTTTTTTTTTTTTTTGCGGTACGCGAACCTCTCGCTGCTGTGGCCTCTCCCGTTGCGGAGCACAGGCTCCGGATGCGCAGGCCCAGCGGCCATGGCTCACGGGCCCAGCCGCTCCGCTGCATGTGGGATCTTCCCGGACCGGGGCATGAACTCGTGTCCCCTGCATCGGCAGGCGGACCCTCAACCACTGCGCCACCAGGAAGGGAATGGCTTCTTTTAAAACTGTAAAACTTCTAGAAGAACACATAGGAGAAAATTTTTGTGACCTTGGGATAGGTAGAGACTTCTTAGGTAGGGCACAAACCCATGAACCATAAAAGAAGCCACAGAATGGGGGGAAATATTCACAAATATCTGACAAAGGACTTTTATCCAGAATTTATTGAAAACACTCTTACAACTCATTCATAAGACAACCCAATAAAAAATGGACAGATGATTTCAACAGACACTTTACAAAATAATCTATTCAACTGACTAATGAATACGTGGAAAGTGCCTCAGAATCTTTAGTTATCAGGGAAAAGCAAATTAAAACCACAAGGAGATATTATTACACACCCATTAGAATAGTTAAGATTTAAAAAGACTGACCATATCAAGTGTTGTTGAGAATATGGAATAATTTTGAACGCACACATACTGCTGGCAGGAATATAAAATTGTAAAGCAACTTTGGAAAACTAACAGTTTCTTTAAATTTTTAATTTACACTTACTATGTGATCTGTCCATTTCACTCCTAGTTTACTTACCCAGGTAAATGAAAATACATGTCCTCATTGAGATTTGTATGTGAATGTTCACAGCTGCTTTGTGTACAGTAGCCAAAAACTGAAACAACCCAAATGTCTATCAGATGAATGGATAAGTAGAATGTGGTATACTCATACCATGGAATAAAAAAGTATAAATTACTGATACAAAGAAAAACGTGGATGAATTTCACAAATATTACAAGTGAAAGAAACCAAAAAGAAAAGAGCACATACTGAATGATTCTATTTATATAGAAAATACCAGCTAATCTATAGTGATAAAAGCAGATTGGTGGTTACCTGGGGCCAAGGGTGGAGGAAAAAATGGACTGCAAGAGCACAAGGAAACTTTTAGGATGGTGGAAATGTCTTATACTTGATTGTGGCAGTAGTTCCATAGGTGAATATAACTGTCAGAACTCATAAAATCATATACTTTAAAGGGATACAGTTTATTGTATATAAATTATACCTTAATAAAGTTGATTTTAAAAGAAAAAATGATTCCTTTTTTAAAAATTATTTTATTCATTTATATGCTTAGCAAGTTTATATAGTATTTCTCCAGGTGATTTAGTGATACAGCAAAGTTTGAGTACTTGCTATTTGCAAAAAAAAAGTCGTTCTGGGAAAATAAAAGCACAACACATTATTATATACATGTTAAAAGAACCAGATTGTGAAAGGAGTATTTCACATTACCTTGGTCAATCTTATGTGTCTGTGTATTTACTGAGAGTTTGAATTATTTCAAAATCCTGAGCTTTTTGTAGTTTTATTATGTAAAAGAGTGAGACTTTTAGTGTAGGTGATTGAAGCAGCGAAACAAATTATTTAATTTTGGGTTACATCAGATAAAATAAAGATAATAACCATGTTCCTCAATCTTATTTCACACTAAATGGAAATTGTTTTTTCAGGCAATTGTTCTTTGTTTTCGACTACACTTCACAAAAGATAATATTACAAATAATACAGCTGCTGCTACAGTGCGACAAGTTGTTACTGTTGTTTTTGAGAGGATGGTTGCTGAAGATGAACGACACAGAGGTAAAGTGAAAAAAGTTGTTAGTTGGCTCTGACATCCATGCTTTTCTCTTTCATTGATTGTCAGCCATTCCCCTATGAACTTAGGCTACCTAAAAATTAGAATACTTTAAAAAGCCTGTTAGGGCTTCCCTGGTGGCGCAGTGGTTGAGAGTCCGTCTGCCGATACAGGGCACACGGGTTCGTGCCCTGGTCCGGGAAGATCCCACATGGCGCTGATCGGCTGGGCTTGTGAGCCATGGCTGCTGAGCCTGCACATCCGGAGCCTCTGCTCCACAACGGGAGAGGCCACAACAGTGAGAGGCCCGCGTACCACAAAAAAAAAAAAAAAAAAGCCTGTTTATTTTAACTTCATTATTATTGATAATGGCAATTCAAAAGATAAATCCCCCATACTTTTATCACCCTAAGAAGTGGACTCTGTTTTCCATGTTTATTTCTAATATATTCATAATTTCATATTGAAGATAATTTCACATTTCACACCAGATGTTGCATTATAAGTATTCTTAGCCAAACATTACATTATATGATTTTTTTATGTTATTTTTGTAATTGAAATTTTAATGGTTGCATTATATTTTGTGGCTATTCTATAATTTAATGAACTACTTGTGTTCAATAGTTTAGTATTGTTTTGAGTGTCTTCCTACATATATATTTCCATATGAATTATTTCTTTAGGGTGAATTCCCAAGAGTGAGCTTCCCTCATGTGAATCTTTGTCTCTGCCTATTAACATGTATTAATCAAGAATATTTATATAATGTAAAGTTTAATATTTTCATATTTTCATCAAATACTTACAATTTTTAGCATCTTTTCTTTGTGATTTACAACATTTCCTAAAAACTTAGAAACATATCCTGTCACAGAGCTTACAGATACTATGCTTCTGTTATAATTTTTATAATTTGATAACTTTTAACGTTTTTTTCATTTGTTACCCTTATTGGATGAAAAGTAAATTTTTTCCCGTGATCAGTTGAAAAGATCATAAGGTGCTACCAAGAGCAACCTCTCTTTTATGGAGTCAAGAAACAAAAGATTAAACTTTTTTTTCCCTTTACATAGTTTTTTCTTTCCCCTTAAACTTTTTTTTTTTTTTTTTTTTCGGTACGTGGGCCTCTCACTGTTGTGGCCTCTCCCGTTGCGGAGCACAGGCTCTGGACGCACAGGCTCAGCGGCCATGGCCCATGGGCCCACCCGCTCCGCGGCATGTGGGATCCTCCCGGACCGGGGCACGAACCCGTGTCCCCTGCATCGGCAGGCGGACTCAACCACTGTGCCACCAGGGAAGCCCTCCCCTTAAACTCTTGATATTAGCAATCTTTCATATCATTTGGTGTTTTTTTGGTAATACTGGTAAAAAACGGCAATACTAAGTAAGTAATGATAATGCTGCCTACTCTAATAATTGCTTCACTTTTCCTGAAATTAACCATTGGTCAGATTTTTCACATTCAGTTTCAGACATTTAATCTGTTGGTTTATTAGAATATTCCCACTGACTTTGGTCTCACTTTTCCTAGGGGAAATGCAGGTGGAATTCTAGCAGTTTGGAATATTAAGGAATTAAACTTAAGAGATAAAACAGGGCAGTTCTCCAGTTTGAATGTCTTGTATATTCATAATCTCAATATAAGTTCTGGATTGGTAGTTTTGCTTGTGTGTCTCTAAAGACCAATATCTCATTTAATACTTTCTAATAAGGTAGAAAATACTTAGAACCTCTTTCTTTTCAAGTAGTCATTGAGTCAACATTTATTCAAAACAGGCTCTCATAACTTACAGGGAATGATATCTTCTTAGTATTCAAAGAAATTGGGAAGCCCCATTCTAGTTGACTCTTAGCTAGTCAATACCTGTGACTGACATAGTACTTGTGGCAGATCAAGAAGCAGTTAATTCTTTTGAAGATGGAGAGATGATAGAGAAATTAACCATGTGATAAATATTTATATGTTTGATATTTAATGGTACATTCAAAGATCATGTGGATTTTAAATCCATGAAATAAAGAGACTGGAGAAAGGGGTACTGAGAAAATCAAATGTATGTGTAAAGATAGTAAGTTTATTAAAATGAATGTAAGATAGTGAAGACTGATTTTTATGGCATTTTGTATAAAAATGGGATTCCCAATTTTTCTTTCCATTTTGGAGGCATGGTTCTGAAGTTATTAAAGTTTATAATTTTGTAAGTATTTATTTTAAGCATACCTTTTAGACAGTATATATGATTTATTAATGGTCATTATGAACTCCTAAAACCCCTCTAATTTTGATTGCAGATGTTGTAGAACAACCAGTGCTAGTCCAAGGAAATAGTAACAGAAGATCTGTCAGTACCCTCAAACCTTGTGCTAAAGATGCATATATGCTTTTCCAGGTATTTCAGTTGATAAGAATAATTTTTATTATACAATATAGTTTTGTATGAATTTTTGATTTTGGAATTTTGTATCTGATTCAGTTTTTTAAGCGTCATTTTTTTTGTCCAATTTTATTGTGTCAAAGAGGTACAGGTTTTCCCCACTATCTGACAGTAGCACATTTCTGTGAAACCTTTCATAAGCCACAATGGCCTAAAGTGAAAAAGCAATTACCTTAGTACACAATTACCTAACGAATGCACAAAATAGATTGAGATAAAGCACAGATGCTCACAGACACAGTTCAAAGCTATGGCAGCTTGATGCTGAGACGCTGAGTGTAGTTCCTGGGGAAAGAGGTTGGCGGTACCACTCTTGCTGCCTGGGGTGTGTGCTGCCTCTACTATGGGCTCGCTGCAAAGCAAGTGCTGACACAATTTTCACTTTTGCCTTTTTTTTTCTTTTTTTTCTGTAAAAGTGAAAATCCTCTTCAGATTTCTTCTGGTTAGAGAAAACAGGTGCTAACGTAGGTCTTCTGTAAAAGCTAAGTGGTAAAGCGAAGTTTTGAAAAGCCCGTGATACCTGTATTTAAAAAAAATTCTAAAACATTAAAGAGCATCTATAGCTAATTAACATGATAAAATGTTATGTTTTGTTAAGGAAATAAAATGAATTAAACCCTGAACTAGATATATTAGGGATGACTAGTCATATAGAATACTTCCTTTAATAGGAAAATTAAAGTGCTAAACTTCTGTTCTACCTAATGTAATTTGATATGCAAATACCTGATTTTTACATTACTTGTCGTGAATACAATAAGATTAACCTGCACTGAAAATTTTATTAATTTTGGTTAAAGGGTTAAGTGGTTTTTCATTAAAACCATGTTAGAATAACCACTTATCTGTGCACTCTATGTATTTAGTTTACCTATATAATCAACTATACAATTAATCAAAATTTGAATTACCAGTACTTAGTTTCTAAGGAATAAAACTTATTATTTAAGAAGAGATACTTTAAAAAAATTTTTGTGAACTATAAAATGAAAGGACATTTCATTCCAGCATGTGAAATATTTTATTTATTTTTTATTCATTGTTTGATTTATTTTCCCAGGATCTTTGTCAGTTGGTTAATGCTGATGCCCCTTACTGGCTAGTAGGCATGACAGAAATGACCCGAACATTTGGCCTCGAATTACTTGAGTCAGTCTTGAATGATTTTCCACAAGTCTTTTTACAAGTAAGCCATTTGTAGTATCTTGCAACAAAATTAATCTTTACTTTTTTCACAGATATTTTTCAAGAGAGTAACATGTATTTTTCCCCCACATTAAAAAATGCAAAAAATTATAACCTTAGACTTTAGACATACAATAATTTGCTGATATCTTAATTTTTGTTGTGCCCAAGCCGTTTGAAATTTTAACATTAGAAGGAATTCCTAGAGTGTCTAGTCAAGCATTTCCCAATCTAAGGGTGTACAGAGGAATGTGGTACGTGAGCTATTTTTATAATATTTAAAAGCCTTAAAAAATTGTTACTAATTTCTTTACTTGTTTATATGCAGCTTTGTGCTTTAACATAATTTAAATGGAAAAAAGAAGTCGTCAATGCTTAATAAATTTAATGTGCTATACAGAATATTTCAAAACAGAAGGTTAATAGGGGAAAAAGTGAGAAAGAATTCAAACTTTTCATTTTACTTGTAAGAAGCTAAAGTCCAAAAGTGATTCAGTGATTTACATGGGGTTCTTTAGTTATTAGCAGATCTTGAACAAAAACTTAGAACTTTTAACTACTAC
>NW_006775771.1:1244438-1264405 GCF_000442215.2 Lipotes vexillifer | reverse complement strand
AGCTCCTTTCCCTACCATGCTGCCCCTCCCTAAGTCATCTATTTTATCCTTGCTTTTACCTACAAAATGTGTGAATCAAGTGAGAAAAAAAGTAGAAGATCCTTTAGCCCAAGAGTTGGGACTGAAACTTTTACTACATGGTTCATAATTTTTGGTCCATGTTAGACAACTGTTCAGTGCTTTCAATGATAACAATATTAACTGATGATTCCCTTTCTTGTATTATTATAGGATAAGTTTAGATACAACTCGACTAAACTGATAGCTGTAACAGCTACCACTTTGGACTGCCTACTCCATGCTGTGACTTTGCTAAATTCCTTATATATCATACTGTCTTTAAGCTGCACAAATGCCTGAGAAGTACCAGTTATTCCTACTTTACACAGGAGGAAGCTAAGACTTTAAGAGGGTTAAATAATTTGTCTAAGGTTTCATAGTTTGTAAGTGCCCTCACCCTCTAGCCACACTGTCATTCTTGTTGTTCCTAAATGACCCAGGTGTACTCCTGCTCCTAGGCCTTTGTACTTCCTGCTTCCTGAACCCGGAATGCTTTTCTGCCATATGGCTTGTTCTCTTACTCTTTTGAGGTCTTTACTCAGTGGTCAACCTACCAGATAAACTTTCCTCACCACTGTGTAAAATGGCAGCTGTTTTTCATGGCAGCACCCTTGTCTTTCTTACTCCTTGTTATTTTTCTTTGTATCACTTATTTCCTCCTGACATATATATTTGTACATTAGTTGATCTTCTCACTTCCCCTACAGGAAAGTAAGCTCTATGAGGCAGGGACTTAGTTCACTGTTGTATAGGTGCCTATAGTGGTGCCTGGCATATGACAGGTGTTCAATAAATATTTAAATGAATAAGTGAATGAATTTGTAAATGAATTTGAATTTGACGAGATCAGACGCGTTCAGGGTGGTATGGCCATAGACAATGAATTTGAATTTGAAATGTCTATAGTTTGGATTATGTTTTTTAATTTTGTAGGAAAAGATTTGAAAAAATGTTTCCAGATTTATTGTGCCCAATAATAAATCTATTCTACTTTATTCTTCTGCTATAATGCAGAGGAGAAAAAAGAATTATTCTGTGTAATATCCTAAAATTTACACCTACAAAGTTTTCTTCAAGAGATAAATATTTGCTTTCATTCACTCATTGTTCACTCATCCAATCAAAATTTACCAATCCCTTACAATATGCTAGTCTATGTGTTCAGTGCCAAGGATACAGAATTTAACGAAGATAAAATTCCTGCCCTTACGGCACTTACCAATCTAATTGGAAGAAAAACATTAACTGAATGATAAGCCATGATGAGTGCTGTGAGGGAAAAGTATAAAAAGTGCTATGGAAATGAGTAACATAGGTACCAAACCTGGTGGAGAGTTGGTGATGAATGAAGGCTATGAAGCTTTCACCTGAAAAGATAAAGAGTAGTTAGTTGGGGGAAATAGGTAGTATAGGAAAAGAATATTCCAGAGCAGTGGCTCTAAGAAAGGATCTGTCTTCTCTTTTAGAAAATAAGCTTTATAAGGGCAGGGACAAAATCGAACTTAACCTTGAATCCCTTTACCTAGCACAGTGCTTGGTACATATTAAACAGTCAGCAAGTAAATGCTGAATAAATCATTGAAATGTGAGGAAAAAAAGCAGTCTTTTACCTTCTTCAAAATAAAATCAGCGAGCTATAGGATTAATTATACTGTATTAATCAAAGATGACTTTTGGCTTTCTGGCTTGAGTAGTGTGTTGCTTGCTACTAAGGTGGAATACTCTATAGGCAGAACTTTTGCTAGAAAGGATAGTTTATTCAGTTTTGAATTTACTCATTTTGAGATACCTGAGTGTACACAAAATGGTAGTTTAATTTATGCATCTTGAGCTCAGAAGTAAGGCTTTGGGCTAAAGTTATAAATTTAAACTTCACTGGCATATAGTTGCTAATTGAAGATATGGGAGTGAATGAGATCACCTATGGCGTTAACATATGGAAGTGAGGACCTGATATGCTGGAGCTCTGAGGAACCTCATTGTTAAATGGTTGGGCATGAGAGGATGAGCATACAAAAGAGACTAAGAACATGGGGGCCAGAAATGTAGGAATGTATCTGAGAGACTGTGGCATAATAAAAGACAAAAGCAGAGAAAGCTTCAAGATGAACCAAGTAATCAGTTATGTCAGGTGCTTCAAAGAAATTTGGTAAGACTGAAAGGGCAGTGTTTGTCCACAGAGATCATGAGTATAATGAGAATAGTTTCAGTGGAGATGGAGTGGTTGATGGGGGTTGTGGAGGAAACCCAGTTGCAGCTAGTTGAATAGTGAGGGGGAAAAGTGAATAGATAAAACTTTTCAGAGTTGTCTGTAATATTTATGAATTAACCAATACCTAAGGTTATTTAATAAAGTATGAAAACGGACTTAACTATTTTTTTCATTTTGTCAGTGAAACTACTGTAGATTTGAGAGTAGAATTTCAAATCACTTAACTTTTAAGATCCCATTTTTTGGGGGGAAGAATTAAAAGCACATTAAAATGGATATAAAAGCAATTATACTCCAGTAAAGATGTTTAAAAAAATGGATATAAAAGACTAGAAGGATATATATTTGGAGTCAACAATGATGACTCACTAACTTATCTCTGGGAGGTGAGATGGAGCAAAGCTTTTATTTTTTACTTATCTGTGTTTTTTTTCCTCTAGTGAAGCTGATTTTTTTCCTTGAATGAACCTGATTTTTTTAAAAAAATACATTTTACAAATTTTGTGATTCTGAACAAATAAACTGCTCTATGCCTTATTTTTCCTTTTTTTGGTAAGATTAAAGGATTAGATTGGTAGATTTTTATTATTGTTTCTTTGTTTGTGGCTTTAATGATATTGAGATGCTTAAAACAACAGAATAATATATTTTTGAGGTTAGACATTAAATGTAGACTGGACTTTGTATTGTCAGTATAATGGGACTACTTTTGGCTAATATAGTCAAGGCATTAATAGGTTAAGGGAGCTTTTCTGCATAATATGCCATAATTATAAGTAAAACTTAAGAATTCTTTGCAAGATTCCCAGACTTTAAAATAATTATGCTTGTTTGTCATTGTGTTTTATCAGCTCATTGTGTTCTGTTCAAGCAATCTACGTAGAACAAAATATTAACTTAATTAGTAAGTCGTCTATGTATGAATAGAATTATCTTTGCAAAATAAAATCTGAATTATATCATTTATTATACTTTATTAAACAGATTTTTTGTCAGCTGCCTATTTAAATGCTTTATCTGTTTGAATTTGTGTAATCTATTTTCTTTCTTTTGTTCATGTTTTTAATTGCTAGTGTCCTACTAAAATTAAAATTCCTAGTAATAAACATCGTTTTAATTCCAAAATTATTAAATGTTCAACTTAGATTCTTTTTAAAACTTCTTGAAATATTGTTTGATCTTATATTCTCAAAGAACAATACTAATTTCAGAATTGTGTGTAAAATGGTAAAATAATAAACTGTATAAACTTATAATAAAGCTAAATTATTCATACAGATTATTAAAGATTATTATTAACTGTGAGACTGTTTTATAAGCATTAAGTACAAACTAAGTTAATTCTTCTATTTTTTCTTTTTTTTTTTAATCTTTGCAAATAGCATCAGGAATTTAGTTTCCTCCTCAAAGAAAGGGTATGTCCTCTTGTGATAAAGCTCTTTTCTCCAAATATAAAGTTCAGACAAGGTTCCAGCACTTCATCTTCTCCAGCACCAGTTGAAAAACCATATTTTCCTATCTGCATGCGTTTGCTGAGAGTAGTATCTGTTCTGATTAAGCAATTTTACAGTCTTTTGGTAAGTGCTAATTTTCATATGTGTTTATGTGTGTAATCGCATGAAGTCTCTTCTGACAAGATGATGTATTTAGCTTTTTCACTTCAGTTAAGCAAACTTTTTTTTTCGAGTACCTATAGGTACTCTCTTAGGTACTCAAAAGTTCATTCTTCCCTTATGTTTATGTGGCATTTTTAATGTATGTAAAGAAGAGTCATGGCCTATTATCAGATTTGGTGAATTCTAGCATAAGAAATCAATTTTTACTTTCAGTCTAATATTGTATCTATTTTGCATAAATTTTTGGATGCAGGATATGTTGTGATATTCCAGATCATAATTCTTTCAATGTAATGATTGACTCTTAAATATTTCTCAGAGAAAATGGTATATGATGGTATGTTTCTTTTTAATTTTATGTTAAGTCAAATTCAGCATTTTACCTTAACTTTAATTAACAAAAGTAATTGGTTAGGACTTCCCTGGTGGTGCAGTGGTTGAGAATCTGCCTGCCAATGCGGGGGACACGGGTTCGAGCCCTGGTCTGGGTAGATCCCACATACTGCGGAGCAACTAGGCCCGTGAGCTACAACTACTGAGCCTGCACACCTGGAGCCTGTGCTCCACAACAAGAGAAGCCGTAATAGAGGCCCGTGCGCCGCGATGAAGAGTGGCCCCCGCTTGCCGCAACTAGCGAAAGCCCTCGCACAGAACCGAAGACCCAACACAGCCAAAAATAAAAAAAAAAGTTCTCATCACAAGAAAAAAGAATTTTTTTTTTTTTTGAAAAAAGAAGGCTTCCCTGGTAGCGCAGTGGTTGAGAGTCTGCCGACGCAGGGGACGTGGGTTCATGCCCTGGTCTGGGAAGATCCCACATGCTGTGGAGTAGCTAGGCCCATGAGCCATGGCTGCTGAGCCTGCGTGTCCGGAGCTTGTGCTCCGCAACGGGAGAGGCCACAACAGTGAGAGGCCTGCGTACTGCCAAAAAAAAAAAAAAAAGTAATTGGTTATAGATCATCTATGAAAAGTCAATATGCTACATGTTAGCGATAACCAACAACATAACAAACTATTAGACCGTATAGGTAGTTTATACTAAATTCTATGGAGACTATTTTTAAAAGTGTTTTCCATATTTATGTTATACTTGTCATAGATGTTCTTTTCCTATTCCAAGTCCATTTATGTAAAATGCATTTAGAACTAGTCTTTATAAGCACTGTAGTTATAATTACTTCTGGCCACGTGAGGTATATCTATAATATATTTAATACATTGTTTGGCAATACTGTAGGAAATCAAGTCATTTCAAAATGTGTTGCTAAGAATGAAATTACAACACTCCCTAACACCATACACAAAAATAAACTCCAAATGGATTAAAAACCTAAATGTAAGACCGGACACTATAAAGCTCTTAGGGGAAAACATAGGAAGAACACTCTTTGATGTAAATCACAGCAAGATCTTTTTTGACCTACCTCCTAGAGTAATGAAAATAAAAACAGACAAATAGGACTTAATGAAACTTAAAAGTTTTGCACAGCAAAGGAAACTATAAAGAAGACAAAAAGACAACCTCAGAATGGGAGAAAATATTTGCAAACAAATCAATGGACAGAGGATTAATCTCCCAAATATATAAACAGTTCATGCAGCTCAATATTAAAAAAACAAACAACCCAATCCAAAAATGGGCAGAAGACCTAAATAGACATTTCTCCAAAGAAGACATACACATGGCCATGAGGCACAAGAAAAGCTGCTCAGCACCACTAATTATTAGAGAAATGCAAATCAAGACTACAATGAGGTATTACCTCACACCAGTTAGAATGGGCATCATCAGAAAACCTACAAACAACAAATGCTGGGGAGGGTGTGGAGAAAAGGGAACCCTCTTGCACTATTGGTGGGAATGTAAATTGATACAGCCACTACGGAGAACAGTATGGAGGTTCCTTAAAAAATCTGAAAATAGAATTACCATATGACCCAGCAATCCCACTACTGGGCATATACCCAGAGAAAACCATAATTCAAAAAGACACATGCACCCCAGTGTTCATTACAGCACTATTTACAATAGCCAGGCGATGGAAGCAACCTAAATGCCCATCCACAGACAAATGGATAAAGAAGATGTGGTACATGTATACAATGGAATATTACTCTGCCATAAAAAGGAACAAAATTGGGTCATTTGTAGAGGTGTGGATGGACCTAGAGATTGTCATACAGAGTGAAGTAAGTCAGAAAGAGAAAAACAGATATTGTATATTAATGCACATATGTGGAATCTAGAAAAATGGTACAGATGAACCAGTTTGCAAGGCAGAGATGGAGACACAAACGTAGAGAACAAACGTATGGAGAACAAGGGGGAAAGTGGGGGGGGTGATGGTGGTGGGATGAATTGGGAGATTGGGTTTGACGTATATACGCTAGTATGTATAAAATAGATAACTAATGAGAACCTGCTATATAAGAAAAGCAAAGTTGGGGGCTTCCCTGGTGGCGCAGTGCTTGAGAGTCCGCCTGCCGATGCAGGAGACGCGGGTTCGTGCCCCGTTTCGGGAGGATCCCACATGCCGCGGAGCGGCTGGGCCCGTGAGCCATGGCCATTGAGCCTGCGCGTCCGGAGCCTGTGCTCCGCAAATGGGAGAGGCCACAACAGTGAGAGGCCCGCATAACGCAAGGAAAAAAAAAAAAAAAGAAAAGCAAAGTTAAATTAAAAAAAGAGAATGTGTTGCTATTTAGGGAACTGGAAACTATCAGGGCTTGATGCCAAGGGTTTAAGAGTCTTTTAAAGTTCTTTTTTAAGAAAGGTAGATTAGTTTCTCTAAAGATGGAAAGCTTTTACCTATCAGTTGTTATATTTGTGTTTATTTATAGTCTGTTTCTTTCCACAAAGAAACTTTTAAAAAAATGTACAGCAGAGTGACAAGATGATAGAATAGGAAGCTCCAGGCACTCTACCCCTCGTGGAGACACCAACTTAACAGTATACAGAACAGATTGCCCTTGTGAGAACTCTAGAAACCAGCTTAGAAATTACAGCACCCCAGGCAAGTCCAAGGCCAAGAAAAGGTTCATTAGAGTGGGTAGGAAAACCCATTGCACTTACCCACTGTACCTCGTCCCACTCCTGGCACAGCACAGCATGGTATGATCAAGGGAAATTCCCAACTTATGGCTTCTCCTTCAGGTGGAAAAGAAGGGTGAAATATGCAACCAATGTTCTGACTTTTGGGGGTACTGCCCAAGGGACTGATTTTTGTCTCAGCTGACTCTTGGACACTTAAAAGAAAGGCAGCAACATACTTGGATGCCTGGGGGCCTGCTGAGATCGAAGTCAAGCCCTGTGGCTTGCCACAGCACTAGGGAGATTATAATAACACAGACAGACACCAGGGGAAGCACCAATACCTTGACTTGATACAGCACCACAGACTGCAGTACTACATACAGACACCATGGGGAGCTCCTGATAGAAATCGGCAAACGTCTTTAGCTGGGAAATTACACACATAAGCCCAGAGAGGACACATTGACAGAAAAGGTTTGAGAGCACCCCAAAATCTCTAGCTGGGCTGATTGGTAAAGATCTTTCCCTGTACAAAGCCAGTCCATAAAGACTAAAAGAGTTAGCTGTTTTTTCAAATGCCCAAATTTCAACAGAAAATAAGAAGACATACAAATAAACAGGAAAACATGGCCTAACAAGAGGAGCAAAATAAACCTCCAGAAACTGTCCCTAAAGAAATGGAGATAAATGAGTTACCCAACAAAGAATTCAAAATAACCATCACAAAGATGCTCAGAGAGCTAAAAGAGAACACAAACAACTAGTCAGGAAAATGGTATATGAACAAAATGAGAATATCAACAAAGAGAAACTATAAAAAAGAACCAAACAAATTCTGAAGCTGAAGAATACAGTAACTGAATTGAAAAAATTCACTAGAGGAAATAGACGCAGACTGGATCAAGCAGAAGGAAGAATCAGCAAAGTTGAAGACAGGTTATTTGAAATTATCAAGTCAGAGGAGCAAAAAGAAAAAAGAATGAAGAGACCCTATGGGACACCTCAAGTAGACCAGTATATGCATGTCTAGGAAAAATACACTGTATTTTACTTTCACACTCACAATACCTCTGTAACCAAACGTGGATATTTTTCCCACACTGACCAGTTCTCTGACAGCCAGGTGTCTTACATTTTGATTAAATTCTGACATCTACCAGAGTTAGCACAGGCCCCATAGGTTAAGGGATCAGTCCGCGAGACTGTCCCCTGTTTTAGATGCCAGTCCCAAGTAGTGGATCCCCAGGTTACCAACAACTTCTGTCTAACTTGGCTACAAATTGGAGGTTCTCACGACCCCTTCTTGGGGTTCAGTAACTTGATAAAGTGGCTCACAGAACCCAGGAAAACATTTTACTTACTTTTGCCAATTTATTAGCAAGGATATTTTAAAGGATATCAATGAACAGGCAGATAAAGAGATACATAGGGTGAATTCTGGAAGGGTCCTGAGAGCAGGAGCTTCTGTCCCTGTGAAGCTGGGGTATACCACCCTTCTGTCATGTAAATGTGTTCACTAACCTGGATGTTCCCCAAACTCCATATTTTGGTGATTTTTAGGGAGGTTTCATCATGTAGGCATGATTGATTATTAACTCAATTTCCACCCCTCTTCCCACTCCAGAGAATGGAGGGTGGGGCTGAAAGTACCAAGCTTCTAATCATGGTTTGCTCTTTCTGGTAACTAACCCCTATCCCAGAGTCCATTGAGAGCTGCCTCATTAGAACAAAAGATACTCCTGTTACCTACGAAGTTCCAAGGGATTTAGGAGCTCTGTGTCAGATGCTCCTATCATTCAGGGAATTACAAGGGCTTTAGGAGATATGTGTCAGGAACTGGGGTCAGAAGTCAATTCTTAGAACAAAGGATGCTCCTAGCCACCCCTATTTACAAGGGTTTTAGGAGCTCTCCTAAAATCAGGGGTGGAGACCAACATATATATTTCTTATTATTTCACAATGCATTATGGGAGTCTTAGATGAGGAGGGAAGGGGGCAGAGAGCCTATTTGAACAAGTAACAGCTGAAACTCCCCAAATTTGAAGAAGGAAATGGACATACAAATTCATGAAGCTCAAAGAATTCCAACTGGGATTAATTCAAGAGACCTAAACCGAGACACATTATAATCAAGCTGTCAAAAGTCACAGACAAAATATCTTTAAAGCAGAAAAAGAAAAGTGATTCTTCATGTGCAAGGGAGCTTTCATAAGATTTTCAGCAGACTTCTTAGCAGAAACCTTGCCAGCCAGAAGGGAATGGGGTGATATATTCAAAGTACAGAAAGAAAAAACTGTCAATCAAGAATACTAATCAAAACTTTCCTTCAAAATGAAGGAGAAATGAAGTCTTTCCCAGATGAACAAAAACAGAGAGTTTG
This sequence comes from Lipotes vexillifer, assembly GCF_000442215.2. Lineage (NCBI taxonomy): Eukaryota > Metazoa > Chordata > Mammalia > Artiodactyla > Lipotidae > Lipotes > Lipotes vexillifer. The sequence goes on along the minus strand of NW_006775771.1, from coordinate 1,255,109 downwards.
TTACCTGTGACTAGGCCGAATATATATCACTTCACTATTTATTCCCTAAGTATTATCAGAGTTATCTTGGGAGGGCTTCTCTCTCTTCCCTCTCTAAAATACATGTTTAACTAGTTAAATTAACATAAGGCTGTAGAAAGAGAAGACATTTCTCCTTTTCCTTTTCATATCCACTAATCAGAAATGGAGAACCCCATCTTTTTTCTGTTCTCCACAGTAATGCAGCATGCTTACATCTTCACCATGACAAATGCAGAATTCACATTTTGTTTCTGTTCCCAAATCAAGAATTACCAACTTAATTATCTTTTATTTTTATAATACTTGGTGCTGAATTGTATCCCTTCAAAATTTATATGTTGAAGCCTTAACCCCCCACTGTGACAGTATTTGGAGATGAGATCTTTGGGAGATAATTAGGTTAGACGAGGTCATGAAGGTAGGGCCCCCATGATAGAATTAGTGACCTTATACAAAGAGGTACTGGAGAGCGTGCTCTCTCTCTCTGTCTGCCATGTGACGACACAGTAGTAAGGCAGCCGCCTGCAAGCCAGAAAAAGAGCCCTCACCAGAACCCAATCATGCTGCCACCCCGATCTCAGACTTGCACCCTCTAGAACTGTGAGAAATAAATTTCTGTTTTCTAAGCCACCCAGTCTATGGTATTTTGTTATGGCAGCTCAAGCAGACTAAGGCATTTGGTTTCTGTTCACCACTTCTGTTATCTAGTGGTTCATCCAGTGACTTTTTCATAGCTACAGAAATCTTATTCTTTAGTAATTTCAGTTTTAGATGAAATTGCTGTTATTGAGTGCATATATTCTGGATACTAACAAGTACTTTACATTCATTTAGACTTTACTACAACCCTATAAATCAGGCCTTCGTATTTCAGTTTACAGCTGAAAAAATGAGGTTCAGGATATTTATGTAGTTTGCCTGAGATCATACAGTTTATAAGCTGCAGAGCTGGGATGTTAAGTAATTCTGTTACACCCCCAAAACCCACACTCTTAACCCCAGTGCATTTTATTCTTCACTGTTTTCTTAGTTCTCATTTCTTCCTCTCTCCAAGGCTGCCAGTGCCAAGTTTCCTGTACTGCTCCTCTACCATTCTCTATATTTTGATCTTAGTCTCCTCGATCTGGGGGGGACAGAATGGGGAGAGATAAAAGCACAGCCAGCTACAGTAAAGATTGAATGTTGCTGTTTGAAGGAAGAGAAAAGCCTGCTTCTATTCTTCACTTATCAATTGGACGTGATGACCAACTGGTGAAACTTCCCTTCATAACAAGGCAGCTCTAGGACTGTGCTGCAAAGATGAATTCTTCAGATATGACGTTAATTCCTCAGTGTTATAATTTGTTACATGGAGACTTGACTCATTAGTGTGGAACAGTTCAGACATTCTAGTTTCTCCAAGGGCAAAAGTTAGAAGTGTGGTTGTTGTGGGGTGAGGTACGTGATTGATGTGGAATTCATCTCTCTTATTTCTCTTGTGTTTTCTATATTTAAACCTGGAAATGATACATCTTAAAGGACATACTAGAGTAGTAATTCTTATACTTTTTGGTTGTAGGACCCCTTTATATGCTTTAAAAATATTGAGGAGCTTTCATTTATGTGGATTATTTCTAATATTATTTACTGTATTAAAAATTAAGTCTGAGATGATACTAAAATCCATTACATGTTAACAGAAAAATTTATTTTCGTGAAAGATACCTGTATTTTCCAAAGGAAAAAAAACATTGTTTTATAGTTTTTGCAAATTTCTTTAATGTCTGACTTAATAGAAGATAGCTGGATTCTCATACCTTCTTCTATTTTCATTATTTTGTGATACGTTGTTTCGGTCAAAGCATACGAAGAAAATCTGTCCTCACAATGATATATAGTTAGAAAAAGCAGAATTATTTTAATGGCATTTTCAGGTAATAGTATATATTCTTCTTCGATCTTATACCAAACTGAACCAGTGACTCTTTCTTAAAGGTGTAGAATATGAAACCATGGTAATGACATTTTTATACTCTGTTACGTTAAAATTCATTGATTCATCTGATGCTTCACTTGTATCCTTTACCCATGCATCATTTATTATGGTTGAGCAAATGTTCCAAATGTTAATACTTTATACAGTACCAAAAATCACACATGTTAATATCAGCAACCATTTATCAGAAGAGTCTTTTGTTTTTTAAAAGCTGTCAAGGTCACAACAGCAGATATAAGTTTTCCAAAATTCTAATTTTTGTTTGAAAGCTTGAATCTTATCATTGACAATAAATACTGTCCAGTTTCCCCAAAAGTGACAGGCTTACTTGGTTAATTTTTGAGAAAATATCTGCAACATACACAAGTCTAAATAGTCATAGTTTGCCATATACTCTTTTAGTTAAAATGGTTCTCATAGGAGAAAAAGAGTGATTAGTTCCGTTCCCAGCTGTGCCTTTCCTTCAGACACAGCCATTGTACTTGGATACACAGCAAAAGTACTTCATGTGTACTTCCTGTTTTGTCACACAGAAAATTACAAAGACATGCACGTATGGGTCAGATTTAATAAAATCAAGAATTGTATTTTATTTGTTATTTGTTATTTTATTTTTGTTCATTGTGATTGTGGTCCTTAGGTGAAATAGACCCTTTTACTTTTCTTAATTGTGTGGGATGGTGAAGAATACAATGACACTAGTACAGTTCGGTGCTACTGCCTTGATTCTTGCTAAAGCACCAGCTGTTTTACCCACCATTGTTTTGAATCATCAGTACAAATGTCAATACATTAAAAATGGCAAGTAATATCTTAGTCTTATTACGAAAATAATGTGATGTTACAGATGTACGAAATGGTCTGAGGGACCACACTTTGGGAACCACTGCACTGGAGAATCAGTGTTCTTCCCCAGTATTCACCAGCTTATCTCTTATTCTATCAAGTAACTCAGGGCAGAGAAGATAACTAATCTTCTGTTAATATATAGAGAGTGATTAGAAGAAATTAGAATGCTCCAGTAATTCAGGTACAGATATATTCTTTCCATGTTATGTCATCTGAGCTAGGTGCTCTTCTGCTCTCTGATACACTTAGGCTCCATGCCCAGATGTCTTTTTTAGGAACATATCTTTAAGGAGTTTACTAAACTTAGTTGTAAGTGGCTAGCATATTTCTCTTCTGCCTTTGACTTACTGCTTTTAAAAAGGAATGAATGGGCTAAATTGATGTGTGCAACTTAATTTTCCACGTCTTTACATATATTTCTCTCACAAAGGATCTTATCACTGACAAATCCACTAGCTTATAAGGTTGTTAGCACTAAACAGCTCCTGAGAAATAGACTCCTGCATTTAAATATTCTACAAGACTTTCTTCATTGTCTCCTAAGCAAACAGTTATCTTATGTACATTATACCTTATCAGACATATATGTGGTATTTCAATGAAAATTTCCACCAGGATGGCTTTGATTCATCTTAACATCAGTTGTCTCTTGACTATTATTTGGTACCAAAGGACTATAGGAATTCAGAAACATTCCTCACCCTTCATGCTAGTATAATGGTGTTCATGGAGTACTTTTGTGCCACAAGAGTTGGACTTGGACCATAGGTACCTGTTTCATATGAGTGCAGCCTCTTGGAGGAAAGGCTTAACTTAGATTCACAATATGCACCTTCCATTGATAGATACCCTTGAGGACAATTCATTGTCCTCAGACACTAGTTCTCTGATCAGAGTTTCACACTTGGCAAGGAGGGAAGAAGCAAGAACAAAGCTTCAGACCTCAGGAGAGAGGCTCTTCTCTTTTACCCAAATCACAAGATTTTAGTGGCTGTAGTATAAAATTGAGTGATTGTTTGCTTTGTACTGTAGTCACTTTTTCATAGGAGAGGAAATGAAAGGAAACTCTTAAAGGCAAGTTTTATAACATTAATAATTCCTTTGGCTGTGATGTACTTGATGTTTCTGAGAGCCTTTATTTTCTGGCTTGCAAACCTAACCAGTGAGCTTCAATTCTGTCACCATTTTAAATTTTACTTTTACTCTAAAGCAATAGTACACATTTTGAAGGACCTACTCATGTTAAAACTCTTCAGTAGATAAAACTGTTGCCCAGTGAGTCACTAGCATGATTCTCTCCTTTTCAGTTCTTTACTAAAAGGGGTAATTTTATTTATAAAAAATAGTAAGCACTGTGCATTTGCATGTCAATTTGTCATGTTTAGGGGATTTTTTTATTCATATTTTTCTCATTTGAGTTCTCAGGAAGGTGCAGGTACTTTTATCCTTTATTTATAAGAAGATTAGCTAGCTTGTTGTCATCTGCAAAGTTGATGGATAAAGAAGCTGAGCCATGTGATTTCTGATCTAGTGCTTTTCCACCATATCAAGTTTTAGGACAGTGACAAAGCTCTGCCTTATGACTTACCCAGTCATAGCAGTCTAAGGATGAAATTGTTTTTAGTTATCCCTCCTACTTTATAATTATGTCCTATTTTTAAGCATCTCCCTAAAAGGCAACTAAAATACCAACTGCTGAGACTTTGGGCTAAAATCCTGAGGGCTCCTCTATTCTCATAATTTCTTGCCTCGCATTATGCTCATTCATTTTGGAGCACCCCCAGCTAAAACGTCCAATAACCTGCTGTCCTTGGTGTGGAAGTATGATTTAGTTTGGCCTAGCGATCACAATGTCAGGTTAATTCTTACCTCCCAGAGGTCCTGCTGTGTCCTCAACAAATATGTAACAGAAACAACCTTTGAATAAACTGGTTACTTTTCATGTGTTCATTTGTTCAGTTATCAGACATTTAATGAATAATGTCAAGAATATGCTTTAAATGTTATTTATTTATAAAGAGCTTGCAAAGGAGATGGATTATCTTAATACCAAAGGTAATAACTAATAGTTAATAATGCAAAACTATGTACCAAGCCTTGTTCTCAGTACTTTACATATCTTACACCTGTCAACTGCTACAGGTTCCTTCTTGTTTTCCTACTAGAAAATATATGCCGAACATTCTTTGGCTTATTGCCTCTGTTTCTTAAGCAGCATAAGAACACATGGAAAAAGTGTTTTGATATTAATGAAGGGTACATGAGTGTACATGATACATGCTGCCTTCCAGGAATGAGGATGGCATGGTGGTGCATAGTGCTTTCTAAAGAATAGGTATAAAAGATTAACCATGTTAGAAGATCATTAGTTTTCATGAGTTTTCGATGATATATTTAGAGAGACACTGATGATTTTTACTGTTATCTTTTCCATATATAACTACTTTTCTCTTCTTTTCTTTTTCTTTTCTTCAATTTCTCTTCTTTTCTTTTTCTCCGCTCCCCATTAAGGATCATAATTTATTTAAAATTAAGAGATCTTGTTGGTTTGTCCATAGGAGTAAGAATAAGAGTATAATTTATAATTCTTAGATTTAAAGGAATATTATTAAAAATGTTGTATTTTTTAGGTAACTGAATGTGAAATATTTCTGTCACTTCTGGTGAAATTTCTGGATGGAGATAAACCACAGTGGCTACGAGCTGTTGCAGTGGAATCAATACACAGACTCTGTGTGCAGCCTCAGCTATTGAGGTAAAACCTCAGCAATATTTTGTTAAATGGATAGGTTAATATTTATGCTAACAGGAAGAACTTAAATATTTATTTCAAATAATAATGATTTCTAAACAAAGAAAATTGTGTATTGTATGTATATGGAGGGGTGTAGGTGTGGGCAAAAAGTGTGGTTAGGGATTGCCATCAATTGAATTTACTGAGTTAATATGGCCAAGATAATTTTTTTAGAACACTGACCTCGTTCTGAACCTTTGTCCAGAGTTAGTAAAATCACTCAGGTGTGATGAAGAAGTTTTAAGTATAGCATTGAGACTGATTTATGAACATTACTTGCTATTAAAAAATGTTAAAAATTTTTAATGAAATATTTTCTCCAGAAACATTTAAAATTATTTTACAGGTCATTTTGTCAGTCCTATGATATGAAGCAGCATTCTACCAAGGTTTTTCGTGATATTGTGAACGCACTGGGATCTTTTATCCAGTCCTTGTTTCTTGTCCCTCCGACTGGAAATCCTGCTACGACAAACCAACCTGGTAAAGGCTTAGTCATATTTTGGTTTTTATATTCTGCCGTAATTTACAATATTCAGTATTCTGAGAGGATATTTACAGAAATCCTGTGACTAGAGAAATTGAGGTTACCTAAATATATACATTTATTTTATAATTTATTATATTTCTTTATAATATTTTAAGTTTTATATATAAATATAAAGATTTACACTTAAAGAATAATTTGATCTCACTGAGGTAACTGTGTTTCTTTCCAGAATATATTTTCTTCTCTGATATACTTTCAGTTCCTCTCATCACATAAGAACAAAAGTTTAGATGCTAATTTTCATTTTAGAAGAATCTTCATTTGGTGCCTCTCTTTAAAGAGTGTGGTTACTACTAAGGTAGTAACTAAGGAGGTCTGTTAGTCATTCTTTTAACAAAACAGGTGAACATGATTTAAGTTTGGAAATCAGTGTATAGCTTCTTGTTCCCTTTAACTTCTTTCTCTTCCATTTTTAACTTTCTGATTAGTGGTCTCTTTTGTCCTTTATTCCCACCTCTGGTAAAAAGTGATTTAACAAAAGGTATGTTACATAGTTTGTCAGTATTTTTACTCATTAGTACCTTTTATATAAAGAAGGAAATGGTGTTTTGGGGAAACAGGGAGACTCTCTAGTAGCCAAAATAGGATTGATAAATTTCATTTATTTGTGCAGTATCCATTCCTATAGCATAATTTAAAAAAAATTGACCAAGTGTTTGAATATTATGGATTTGTAATTAAGTAGTAAATTGGTGTCTTTGCTTGCTTTCCCTTATCTAACAGGAAACAATAATTCAGTTGGCCCTGTCTCGGCACCAGCTAACTCAGGAATGTTGGGGATTGGTGGAGGTGTTACTTTGCTACCAGCATTTGAATATAGGGGAACTTGGATACCTATTCTGACTGTAACAGTACAAGGCAGTGCTAAAGCAACCTAGTAAGTAGTAGTAGCATTATTTTGTAAGGAATGTTATTGTTGGGGGTTATATTTTATACTAAAATGTTTCTCTCTGCATTATATTTAAAATTTTAGACCTACTATTTCTAACATATTTAAGAACTAATTTTCTTTTGTCATATTTTGAGAATTTTATCTAGGACTGGATTTTGTTTGTTTTCTTTTGTACTACTTGAGGACTATTAACAGCATTACAAAACAGAATGTGATTTCTTGACCTAAGGACCTATCCACTTGTTCTGTATGGCTTTTTGATTTAAGTATGTGGCTTGATTTCAGGCCTTGTGGACTTAGGTCTTCTGATACTGAGTTACCTTCAGCAAATTAGTTTCCCTATTTAAAAATCTCAATGTACTCAACTATAAAATGGGAGTAGTGATATATCTACCTTTCAGGATTCTGTATGTGAATAGTTAAGTGTTTGGCTGATCACATTTTTAGGGTTTAACACATGGAACTTTTAGTTTAATTAATTAAAGTGTTTAATGGATTCCACATGTGTTATTTAAAAATTTGTCATTATGGGGCTTCCCTGATGGCGCGGTGGTTGAGAGTCCGCCTGCCGATGCAGGGGACACGGGTTCGTGCCCCGGTCCGGGAAGATCCCACATGCCGCGGAGCAGCTGGGCCCATGAGCCATGGCCACTGAGCTTGCACGTCCGGAGCCTGTGCTCCGTGACGGGAGAGGCCACAGCAGTGAGAGGCCATGTACCGCAAAAAAATTTTTAAAAATTAAATAAGGTGACCATATGTGCGTGGGTTTATCTCTAGGCTTTCTACCCTGTTCCATTGATCTATATTTCTGTTTTTGTACCATACTGTCTTGATTACTGTAGCTTTGTAGTATATTCTGAAGTCAGGGAGCCTGATTCCTCCAGCTCTGTTTTTCTTTCTCAAGATTGCTTTGGCATTTTGGGGTCTTTTGTGTTTCCATACAAATTGTGAAATTTTTTGTTCTAGTTCTGTGAAAAATGCCATTGGTAGTTTGATAGGGATTGCATTGAATCTGTAGATTGCTTTGGGTAGTATAGGCATTTTCACGATGTTGATTCTTCCAATCCAAGAACATGGTATATCTCTCCATCTGTTTGTATCGTCTTTAATTTCTTTCATCAGTGTCTTATAGTTTTCTGCATACAGGTCTTTTATCTCCTTAGGTAGGTTTATTCCTATGTATTTTATTCTTTTTGTTGCAGTGGTAAATGGGAGTGTTTCCTTAATTTCACTTTCACATTTTTCATCATTAGTATATAGGAATGCAAGAGATTTCTATGCATTACTTTTGTATCCTGCTACTTTACCAAATTCATTGATTAGCTCTAGTAGTTTTCTGGTAGCATCTTTAGGATTCTCTATGTATAGCATCATGTCATCTGCAAACAGTGACAGCTTTACTTCTTTCCAATTTGGATTCCTTTTATTTCTTTTTCTTCTCTGATTGCTGTGGCTCAAACTTCCAAAACAATGTTGAATCATAGTGGTGAGAGTGGGCAACCTTTTCTTGTTCCTGATCTTAGTGGAAATGGTTTCAGTTTTTCACCATTGAGGGTGATGTTGGCTGTAGGCTTGTCATATATGGCCTTTATTCAGTTGAGGAAAGTTCTGTCTATGCCTATTTTCTGGAGGGTTTTTATCATAAATGGGTGTTGAATTTTGTCAAAAGCTTTCTCTGCATCTATTGAGATGATCATATGGTTTTTCTCCTTCAATTTGTTAATATGGTGTATCACATTGATTGATTTGCATATACTGAAGAATCCTTGCATTCCTGGGGTAAACCCCACTTGATCATGGTGCATGATCCTTTTAATGTGCTGTTGAATTCTGCTTGCTAGTATTTTGTTGAGGATTTTTGCATCTATATTCATCAGTGATATTGGCCTGTAGTTTTCTTTCTTTGTGACATCTCTGTCTGGTTTTGGTATCGGTGATGGTGGCCTTGCAGAATGAGTTTGGGAGTGTTCTTCCCTCTGCTATATTTTAGAAGTGTTTGAGAAAGATAGGTGTTAGCTTTTCTCTAAATGTTTGATAGAATTCACCTGTGAAGCCATCTGGTCCTGGACTCTTGTTTGTTGGAATATTTTAAATCACAGTCTCAATTTCAGTGCTTGTGGTTGGTCTGTTTATATTTCCTATTTCTTCCTGGTTCAGTCTCAGAAGGTTGTGCTTTTCTAAGAATGTGTCCATTTCTTCCAGGCTGTCCATTTTATTGGCATATAGTTGCTTGTAGTAATCTCTCATGATCCTTTGTGTTTCTGCAATGTCAGTTACTTCTCCTTTTTCATTTCTAATTCTATTGATTTGTGTCTTCTACCTTTTTTTCTTGATGAGTCTGGCTAATGGTTTATCAATTGTGTTTATCTTCTCAATGAACCAGCTTTTAGTTTTATTGATCTTTGCTATTGTTTCCTTCATTTCTTTTTCCTTTATTTCTGATCTGATCTTTATGATTTCTTTCCTTCTGCTAACTTTGGGGGTTCTTTTGTTCTTTTTTCTCTGATTGCTTTAGGTGTAAGGTTTGGTGGTTTATTTGATGTGTTTCTTGTTTCTTGAGGTAGGATTGTATTTCTATAAACTTCCCACTTAGAAGTGCTTTTGCTGCATCCCATAGGTTTTGGATCATCGTGTTTTCATTGTCATTTGTTTCTAGGTATTTTTTGATTTCCTCTTTGATCTCTTCAGTGATATCTTGATTATTTAGTAGTGTATTGTTTAGCCTCCATATGTTTGCTTGTTTTACAGGTTTTTTCCTGTAATTGATATCTAGTTTCATAGCGTTGTGGTCAGAAAAGATACTTGATATGATTTCAGTTTTCTTAAATTTACCAAGGCTTGATTTGTGACCCAAGATAGGATCTGTCCTGGGGAATGTTTCATGAGCACTTGAGAAGAAAGTGTAATATGCTGTTTTTGGATGGCATGTCCTATAAATATCAGTCAAGTTTAGTGTGTCATTTAAAGCTTGTGTTTCCTTATTTATTTTCCTTTTGGATGATCTGTCCATTGGTGAAAGTGGGGTGTTAAAGTCCCCTACTATAATTGTGTTACTGTTGATTTCCTCTTTTATGGCTGTTAGCATCTGCCTTATGTATTGAGGTGCTCCTATGTTGGGTGCATAAATATTTACAATTGTTAAATCTTCTTCTTGGATTGATCCCTTGATCATTATGTAGGGTCCTTCTTTGTCTCTTATAATAGTCTTTATTTTAAAATCTATTTTCTCTGATATGAGAATTGCTACTCTAGCTTTCTTTTGATTTCCATTTGCATGGAATATCTTTTTCCATCCCCTCACTTTCAGTCTGTATGTGTCCCTAGGTCTGAAGTGGGTCTCTTGTAGACAGCATATATATGGGTCTTGTTTTTCAGCCAGTCTGTGTCTTTTGGTTGGAGCATTTAATCCATTTACATTTAAGGTATGTTCCTATTACCATTTTCTTAATTGTTTTGGGTTTGTTATTGTAGGTCTTTTCCTTCTCTTGTGTTTCCTGCCTAGAGAAGTTCCTTTAGCATTTGTTGTGAAGCTGGTTTGGTGGTGCTGAATTCTCTTAGCTTTTGCTTGTGCAAAGACATAATTAAAAGGA
>NW_006775771.1:1242620-1244428 GCF_000442215.2 Lipotes vexillifer | reverse complement strand
GAAAGAGTGAAGGTATGTGATTGGGGAAGAAAAATAAGAACAAATACAGGAGAGTAAATGCTTGGCCAAGTTGTAGAATTGCTTTTTTTAATTAATAAAAGTCTCTACGAAGTTGTTTATTGATTATTTAATCCTCATCAATGAAGAGACTTGGATTTTAACTAGTTCTGCTACTAAATACTATGATTTTGAGTAGGGCACTGTATTTCAGTTGATCCTAATTTTCTTAATCTTTAATACAAGGTTAGGACTAAATCTCTAAAGGAGCATATAAATAGATTTTCTTTTCTTTTTTTTAGTGCTATAGATACTGACATTACTCACTTCTGAAATCATAAATAGACAGAAAATATTGGGTTTCTTTTGTAAATGGGTTAGTATGTTCACATTGGGACTTACCTGTTGAATTGGTATCTTTTATTCATTCATTGTGAGTTTTAGTATAAAATGATTTTCACCGTTTTCTTTGAAGACACACATATAAATCTTAATTGTGTATACAGTTCTTTTTTGACTTCTTAAGTGTGTAATAATTTGAAAACTTAAGTGACATATAGACAAGTAGTTTTGACATAATTAATGACAATATATTCTTTCAGATTTATTATACTATGGCTCCCTTGAAAGTTGGGCTTGTGATGGTTTTTTTCAACTTGACCTTAATTTTAAAATATTTAAATAAATGGGTTACCTTTAATCTAAAAGTGGAGTTTGTGTAGTAATTACAATAAATCAGCACTGAAACAGTTAAGAAAGTGTAGGTTTGTTTAGGTTTGTCGTATAAATTACCTTTTTCTCTTAACTATTCTGGTGCTTAAAGTCTGTACCACAGAATTTGAGAATTAGAGTTTGTGATGTTTAGGAGTATTTTATCTGTTTTAGATGCATTTTCCCAATAGATGATATATTCTTTGAGAACAGAGATTTGTCTAACAAGATGCTTGGCACTGATTGGTGTAGTATGTGGCTCTTTAAGGCTAATTGGCCTGGCAAAGATTAAACCCATAAACTTCACTTCCCCATTTGAGCTTAAATATCTTGATCAGTAATATAAATATGTTTGTATTGATTACCTAAATTTTAAAAATACTGAGAGTTCGCCCATATGGGTTAAATTGATAGGCTTTAGAGTCGGACTTGGGTTAAAAACTGCTGACTGATAACTGTCACCATAGTTCAGTTTCATCATCTGTATCTCTTAGGGTTTTTGTGAGGAGTTAAATGAGGTACAGTTAAAAAAAAAACCCTTAGTGTCTCAGGCTGAGAGTAAATTGCTCAATAAATGATAGGTGTACATAGGTGTTTTTATTGTTTATTGTGAGTTTTACATCTTTATAAATTTCCTACCTTATATTGATTATGATTAGGAGACTTTTAGAATTTGAGTTTGGAAATTACTTTTATTAGCTTTTCTTATTATGATCTTTAGTGATTTCAGTTTTGTTTTTGAGATAGAAGTAACAAAGGATTAAATTTGCCCTTTTACAATGTACAGTTCATGGTTTTATTATATTCAGACGTTAGGCAACCATAAGCACCATCTAATTTCAGAACTTTTTCATCACCCCAAGAGGAAAAAAAAGCCATATCCATAATAAGTCATCGGGCTTCCCCTGGTGGCGCAGTGGTTGAGAGTCCGCCTGCCGATGCAGGGGACACGGGTTCGTGCCCCGGTCCGGGAAGATCCCACATGCCGCGGAGCGGCTGGGCCCGTGAGCCATGGCCACTGAGCTTGCGCGTTCGGAGCCTGTGCTCCGCAACGGGAGAGGCCACAACAGTGAGAGGCCCGCGTACCGCAAACAAAAAAA
>NW_006775771.1:1229863-1242529 GCF_000442215.2 Lipotes vexillifer | reverse complement strand
TGAGCCACGGCCGCTGAGCCTGCGCGTCCGGAGCCTGTGCTCCGCAACGGGAGAGGCCACAACAGGGAGAGGGCCCCGCGCCCCCAAAAAAAAAAAAAAAAAAAAAAAAAAAAAAAACATAATAAGTCATTCTCCAGTCTCCCTTTCCCTACCCCTTAGCAACTGCTAATCTACTTTCTCTGTTGATTTGCTTATTCTGGATATTTCATATGAATGGAATCATACAATAAATATTCTTGTGTCAGGCTTCTTTTATTCAGCATAATGTTTTGAAGGTTCATCTATGTTGCAGGTTGTACCAGTACTTTCTGTTTGTGGCTGAATAATATTCCACCATATGGTAATAACCACATTTTGTTTATCTCATTGTCAGTTGATGGGCATTTGGGTTGTTTCCACTTTTTGGCTATGAATAATGCTGCTATGAGCATTTGCCTGCAAGTTTTTGCATAGATGTTTTCATTTCTACTGGATGTATACCTAGGAGTGGAATTGCTGGGCCATATAGTTACTCTATCTTTTACTTTCTGATAAACTGCCAAGCTGTTTTCCCAAGCAACCACACCATTTTACATTTTCACCAACAATGTGTGAGGGTTTAAGTTTCACCACATCCTTAGCAATACTTGTTACTGTCTTTTGATTATAGCCATCTTAGTGGGTAAGTGGTATCTTACTGTGTTTCAAATTGACATTGAGCATCTCATTCATGTGCTTATTGGCCATTTATATATCATCTTGGGAGAAATGTCTGTTGAAATCGTTTGCTCCTTTTTAATTGGGTTTTCTTTTTATTATTATTGAGCTGTGAAAGTTCTTACATATTCAACATCTAGTCCCTTATCAGATATATGATTTGCAAAAATTTTCTTGCATTCTGTGGATTGTCTTTTCCATTTCTTGATAGTGTCCTTTGAAGCACGATCATTTTTAATTTTGATGAATTCAGTTTATCTGTTTTTCCTTTGGTCACTTATGCATTTTGATATCATACCTAACCATTTCATAATTTGAGGTCATAAAGATTTTTGCCCATGTTTTCTTCTAAGAGTTTTTAGTTTTAGATCTTACATTTAGGTCATTGATTCATTTTGAGTTAATTTTTGTATATGGTATGAGGTAAGGCTCCAGTATCACTCTTTTACATGTGAATATCCATTAGTTCTTTCCCCATTGAATTATTCTTTCTCCATTGAATTATCTTGACAGATTTCCATTTTAAGGAATTTAAAACCTGTTTGTCATGATTTGAAACAAAAGGTTTGCTGTCTTTCCGTCTGAAAGCTATGTCCTAATTACAGAGTATAACTTGCTGTAAAATTTGAACGTGACACACTGATGCTTTAAGTATTACCTTACCCTGTTGGCCGATTGTATCTGAGATGATAGGATGACAGATGAGCTGGATATCTCACAGTAATAATTTTCCCTAGTATGAAAGCTTCTTTTCCTCTTTATAGGATTGATTTGATTTTATAAGATCTTATTTTACTTATTTATTACCTTTTTAAAATTATAGTTAATTTACAATATTGTGTTAGTTTCAAGTATACAGCAAAGTGATTTCAGTTATACATAAATATTTATAGATACTCTTTATCAGATTCTTTTCCATTACAGGTTATTACAGGCTACTGAGTATAGTCCCCTATGCTATATAGTAGGTCCTTGTTGTTTACCGATTTGATATAGCAGCTTATTTTAAAAGCAGCTAAGTCAGAGTTTGAGATGGCTTGTAATCTGTCTTTTTCTATTTTGTATGTAAGTATTTTTTCTAATGTCAACAATTAATGAAAATACTGGCACAACTTGGGGGAGAGGCAAAAAGTGAATTATTAAAATAATCAGTTATCATACTGGTCAGGCCTTAATTTTTCTAATCAGTTTCTTAGAATACCATGAAGGGATCTGTCCTCCAAAGGAAACCCAGTAGTGACCATTTACTTTTGCTATTCTGTTAATCTTAATTTCTGTAGTCTACAGATTATAGAAATAGTTATATATATTTTCATCATTGTGGCTTCTCATTAAGCATCTGATATTTTCATAATTTCAGCCTAGAGATGTTGGACAAAGTTGAGCCCCCAACTATACCAGAAGGTTATGCTATGTCCGTGGCATTCCATTGTTTGCTAGACCTTGTACGTGGAATCACTAGTATGATTGAAGGAGAGTTAGGAGAGGTTGAAACAGAATGTCAGACTACTACCACTGAAGCAGTTTCTTCACCAACACAGTCATCAGAACAGCAAGAATTACAGTCAACATCAGACCAAATGGATAAAGCAATAGGTATATTATTATGATTCTGTATTTTTAATTTTTATTTTGAAATAATTTTAAATTTACAGGGAAATTGCAAAAATAATAGTTTCCATATATCCTTCACCATGATATTCTAATTGTTAACTACAATATTTGCGTTATCGTTCTCTCTATATACATGTCACTATACTTTTTTTCTGAACTATTTGGGAATAAGTTGCAGACATGAGGCCTATTACCCCTTAGTACTTTAAAGTGTATTTTCTAAAAATAAGGGCAGTTTTCTACTTAACCACAGTATAGTCACCATCAGAAATTTAGCATCAATTCAATATGTCATTGAATCCCAAATGTCCTTCAAATTTTGCCATTTGCCTCAGTGATGTCCTTTATGGTCTAGGATTACATGTTGAATTCAGTTGCATGTCTCTATACCCTCCTTCAGTCTGGAACAATTCCTTAATTTTTCCATGTTTTATATGACCTTGACATTTTTGAAGAGAACAGCCCAGTCAACTTGGGTTTGTTTTTGTTTCCTCATAATTAGATTCAATATATTCATTTTTGGCAGAGCTACCACAGAAATGTTGCTATGCTATACACTGATGATGTTAACTTTTATCATTTGGTTAGTATGATGTGTGCCTTGTTTCTTCAGTATAAAGTTAATTATTAACTTTTTCTGGAGAAATACTTTGAGACATCTGTAAAAGAGAGCTTTCCCTTCTTCCTCATTTATTTTGTTTCATTTATTTATTTGTATTAGTATAGACTCTCGGATTCCTATTTTATTCAAAGAGTTACAATCTTTGATTATCATTATTTGGTTTAATGCTCATTATCCCTGACATGGCCATTTGGGACCCCTTTCAAGCTAGCCCCTGTGTCCTTTTATCGTCCCATGTCATTTTGTCATTTTCTGAGCACTACCTTACTGTCTGATACAGCAAAATGTTCTAAGATCATCTTGGATTTTTCTTGCCTAACCTAGGAGTCAGTTATTTTTCCAAGGAGCCCTAGTTCCTTTTAGTGGAGAATAGTATTTAGAAACTAACACATGGGCATTAGGTATGCTTCTTGGTACATGAATAGAAATATACACATACATGAGCACACATCTATCTACATTTTAAAAATATGTATCTTGGGACTTCCCTGGTGGTGCAGTGGTTAAGAATCTACCTGCCAGTGCAGGGGACACATTCGAACCCTGGTCTGAGAAGATCCCACATGCTGTGGAGTAGTTAAGCCCATGCGCCACAGCTACTAAGCCTGCGCTCTAGAGCCTGCAAGCCACAACTATTGAAGCCTGAGCGCCTAGAGCCCATGCTCTGCAACAGGAGAAGCCACCACAATGAAAAGCCCACATACTGCAATGAAGTGTAGCCCCCGCTCGCCGCAACTACAGAAAGCCTGCGCGCGGCAATGAAGACCCCACACAGCCATAAATAAATAAATTTTTAAAAAGATCTTTAAAAAGTAAATAAATAAAAATAAAAACATATATCTCTCTATATTAAATACCATGAGGTCACACCAATTTTTTCAATTCCAGTTTAATACCACAGGGTTTACTTTTAACTTTCCATATTTGTAATTTCCTTCTCCAACAGTGAGAAACTTGATCCTATTTTACTCTGTGTATTTACTTATTTGCACGATATACAGAGTATGTAACCAGTCTCGTGGCTGAGCCTGCTTATCACAGTGTCTCACTGCCAGCTGGTCACATAGGCCGAAAGTTTGGCTCAATGAAATGGAAGGGAATAGGAACTGATATTATATATATAAATATATATATATTTTGAAGATCACTTTTGTAAGAAAGATCTTATCATTGATATGTTAAAACAACTCAGTTTTAAAACTTCTTGGGAATTCCCTGGCAGTCCAGTGTTTAGGACTTTGCGCTCTCACTGCTGAGGGACCAGGTTCCATCCCTGGTTGGGGAACTAAGATCCCACAAGCCACACAGCACAACCAAAAAAAAAAAAAGACTTCTTGAATTCTGAAACTATGGTATGGTTTTAAATTTTTCATTTATTCAGATATATATTAAATGTTACAGCTTTATTATTTAATAATTGAGTTGCTTTTGGAATATTTGCTATATTACCAAGTGATAAGGGGGATTATAGAGTTTGACATATTGTCAAGTGCTGTGACATCTATAATTATCATTAAATATTGTATGTTTTTCCTTTAAGTTAGTAGAGCTGTTTGGGAAGAAATGGTGAATGCCTGCTGGTGTGGTCTGCTTGCTGCACTCTCACTCCTTCTTGATGCCAGGTATTAAGTCTTTGTAAGTTTTATATTGCATGTGGCAGTTAAAAAGAAAACAACAAACCATTAAAATGGTTTCCTTAAATTTATCCTGAGAATTATTTCCTAATACTAGTTTTTATGTTCGTGGAATGTTATTATTTTTCTGCCATCCTCTTCCCCCATCCTATCACATGTTATAATGGAAAACACAATCCTAAAATAACAGAATGCCTTTTTCTTTTCTTTTTTTCTTTTAACATCTTTATTGGAGTATAATTGCTTTACAATGGTGTGTTAGTTTCTGCTGTATAACAAAGTGAATCAATATACATATATCCCCATATCTCCTCCCTCTTGCATCTCCCTCCCCCCCCATCCCACCCCTCTAGGTGGACACAAAGCTCCGAGCTGATCTCCCCGTGCTATGTGGCTGCTTCCCACTAGCTATCTATTTTACATTTGGTAGTGTGTATATGTCCATGCCACTCTCTCACTTCGTCCCAGCTTACCCTTCCCCCTCCCCGTGTCCTCAAGTCCATTCTCTACACCTGCGTCTTTATTCCTGTCCTGCTCCTAGGTTCATCAGAATCTTTTTTCTTTTTTTTTAGACTCCATATGTATGTGTTAGCGTACGGTATTTGTTTTTCTCTTTTTGACTTACTTCACTCTGTATGACAGACCATCCACCTCACTACAAATAACTCAATTTTGTTTCTTTTTATGGCTGAGTAATATTCCATTGTATATATGTGCCACATCTTCTTTATCCACAGAATGCCTTTTTTATTTTAAGCTTTGCTACTACTTTTACAATGATGATGATTATATTATTCAATTTTTTGATGTTTTTCTTCAGAATTATAGAATTTACTGATTTTAAAATGCTTGATATTTTTAAGTCATATCTTTGAGTTCTTGACCATTTTCTTCATTAATGAATATATGTGTCATAAATTGCTTTTAACCAGTTCAAATTTTCAGATGTTTATTAGTTAAAAGTTCTTCTTAAGTAGACTGATTTTGACAATGTTTTAAATAGATTTTCTTAAAACTTTACTGACTGCCTAGTTCCACATCATGTTTGGCAGAATAATTTAAAAGAAGTTAATCATACTAAATAAAATACTTTTTCTTTTCAGCACAGATGAAGCTGCCACTGAGAATATTTTAAAAGCTGAACTGACTATGGCTGCTCTTTGTGGAAGACTGGGCCTTGTAACTTCAAGAGATGCCTTTATAACTGCAATATGCAAAGGTTCCCTGCCTCCCCATTATGCTCTTACTGTATTGAATACCACCACTGCAGCCACACTTTCCAACAAATGTAAGATTTCAGCTTCCTCAGAGTTCTCTTCATCTCTCGGGGTGACATGGCATAGGGAAGAGATCATAGAAATTCTGAGTTCAAGCCTCTGCTTTTCCACTCACTGAGTCTCTGACCTCTGTGGGAAGTTAATGCCCCTGAGCCTCAATTTCTTCCATCTTTTTAAAACAGTGGAGGTGGGAGTAGGGCAGAGTAATACCAATTTTAAACAGTGATTGTGAGGATAAAAGAAGATAAATCTAGAAGTCCTTTGTAAACTCTAGCATACTGTTGAAATGGGAGTGGTTAGTTTGTTTTGTTTTTAATGGAACTAGTAGAACAGTAATGTTTGCCACCACTTAGATTAAGTTGACATTCAAAATTTTTTATCTTGTTGATTACTTTGTTACGTTTTACATGTCATATAAATAAATTTCAGTGTGATGCTGTTTTCAAACTGAAAATGTGAGTATTGGTCTCTCTTCAACTTTAAGTAGAAAAGTTTACTGGGAATACATGTTTAAAATAGTAAGTGTCCTAAATTCTATTTTGCTTGTGAAGCAATCTACCAAAGTTTTATAATTTGTTAAAGTTATGTATAAAATTACTTAATATTTGCCTAACTTGTCTTTGTTTTTGCACTTCCTTAGTTTTCAAAATGTTTGCATATAGATAATAGGTAACTAAATAAGTGTCATAGTTGAACTTATTTTAATCAAATTAATGTTTTAAAATATAACATTACTTTGAGTACAACATGAAAAGTATATTTTAATTATTTAGGTTTTCCTTTGTGTTCTAGCATATTCCATTCAGGGCCAAAGTGTTATGATGATCAGTCCATCAAGTGAATCTCACCAGCAAGTTGTGGCAGTGGGTCAACCGCTAGCAGTCCAGCCTCAAGGGACAGTAATGGTAAAGTACTTTTTCTTTTCTTGGTAACCATTTAATACTAATTAACTATCAAGGAAATCTTTCGTACCTTTTTTTATGTTTCTCAAAATTCATCATTATACTTACTTTTATCTGAATGATACTTTTAGAAAAACTAGATAAATACGGAGTGACATTATTACAACCAACTATGATAACACAACTTTAAAGCAAATGAATTTGTTCTGTACAAAACCATCCAAGCCTATTTTCTTAACATTTTTGTTTTTTAGTAAAAAAAATTTGAATACGTTAATACCTCTTTATAAGCTTATAATTTTCAAGAATGCATAACAGTTCTTACAAATATATCCTTTTTTAATATAGCTAACTTCCAAAAATATCCAGTGTATGAGGACTTTACTTAACTTGGCACACTGCCATGGGGCTGTTCTTGGAACATCATGGCAACTTGTCTTGGCAACTCTACAGGTATGTTGTAGCCTCTGGGTCAGAGGCCAATGTTGTTTTTATATCTAAATGCTAACAGTTAAACTCACCAGTGCCTGTCGGTCCTTTGGGCAGGCCTGAATAGACAGTAAGTATGAAAAAGGAGAAGTCAGAAAAAGAAAAAAGACATGGCTCATATTGTACAAAGCAATGGGATGTTTCTTATCATGGCCTGTTCTACTGCCTATGCTTGGTGTAATAAGTTTTTTGTATGAATATCAATTACTAATTTATATTTAGTTATTGGATACCTACTACTGATTTTAGTTTTAGTTACTGGAATTTTTGTAGGTTTATAAATTTCTTTGTTTTGATTTTTTTTTTTTTTTTTTTTTTTTACAGCATCTAGTATGGATTCTGGGATTAAAGCCTAGTAGTGGTGGTGCCTTGAAACCTGGGAGAGCTGTAGAAGGACCCAGTACGGTAAGCTCTAGTCATTCTTACTCAATTAGTACTTCACAAAATGTTTGTATGTTACATTTAATTTTATTCTTCTCTTAGGTTCTAACAACAGCAGTGATGACAGATTTGCCAGTGATTTCCAACATACTTTCAAGATTGTTTGAAAGCTCACAGTAAGAGTCAGTTTTTTTAATTGATACAAACGTTATTGTTAGCTGTATATTTTAGATCAGAATGTCTTATTTCTTCTTTTTTTTTTTAGGTATCTTGATGACGTATCATTGCATCATTTAATAAATGCACTTTGTTCCTTATCCCTAGAAGCAATGGATATGGCCTATGGAAATAATAAGGTGTGATATTCTACCTTTCTGTGTTAAATATGGTATATTATTTTGTTTAATAAAGTGTATATTCATTATGATCTTAGCGTTTTACAAGTGGGACTAATACCTTGTAGGCTAGCCCTGTTCTGTTGGGTTTTTACATTTATGGTGGTTATTTGTTGAAGGGTGAGTGAAGAGGACATTTTTTGGCTTATGGTATGTGCCAATATGTATTATAATTTTAAATTGTGTCCATTTCTCTCATGTACTGAATTTTTTTTTTTTTTTTTTTTTTTAGATGTTGGGGATAGGAGTTTATTAATTTATTTATTTATTTTTGCTGTGTTGGGTCTTCGTTTCAGTGCGAGGGCTTTCTCTAGTTGTGGCAAGCAGGGGCCACTCTTCATCACGGTGTGCGGGCCTCTCACTATCGCAGCCTCTCTTGTTGCAGAGCACAAGCTCCAGATGCGCAGGCTCAGTAGTTGTGGCTTACAGGCCTAGTCGCTCCACGGCATGTGGGATCCTCCCAGACCAGGGCTCGAACCTGTGTCCCCTGCATTAGCAGGCAGATTCTCAACCACTGCGCCACCAGGGAAGCCCTGTACTGAATATTTTTAAAAATATTCCTATAAAGAATAATTCAACACCACATTTATAAATGTGTTCCACAAAATGTTACAATAATCCTCATGACTACAACTTATGATTGGAGCAGTACAAGTTTTAAACCAAGGAATATATGTCTCAGTTTCTCTTGCCTTTTTTGGGCTGGAAAATAAGGTGCTCATCATTTCTTTCTGAAGGTAATGATTCTCCCTACCTTGAAAATTAAATTTTTGCTTTGTTTGTTGACTAAATGAATAGAACAGTACTTTTGAGAACATTTCTTTCTATACTCAAAATATCATTTTCTGTTAAACTTGGAAAAGCATGGGAATATTTGGGTTTATTTATACCTTAGAAATTATTTAAAATAAAATACTTTCTACATTTTAAAATGAATAAATATAGTACTTGGACCATTTACAAATAAATTAAGACACCCAGAAGATAATTAGAAAAGCAGAGAATGCAGCTTATGGTTTATTTAATATCCAACTGTAGGATCCAAAATTATGTTGTCTGCCTAGTCCTTAATTATAATTCTGGGTACTGTGGCTTGTCATCTTGGCTCATGTAATTCATTTAAAGATTAGCCAATAAGATCTTATTAGGACAAAGTTTTGTATATTAAAGCACATAGAGAATTACATAAACATGCAGGTATTTGAAAATATATATTATAGTTTACTCCAAATCAAGGCAAGGATAATATGAAATACAGTGAAGTAATCAAATTCTTGATACCGTCAGTAATCCTACATCCTTAAGATAAATTAACACAAAAGTATAATATTTTTAATAGAGTACCTTAATGAAGTCTGAGCAAGTTTATATGGTAATGGCTTGAGTATTCACTCAACAAGTACAGTATGTTTACTATGTACATGACACTTTGCTAGAAAATATAAAGGAAATGTAAGATTTCTACTTTCAAAGAGCATGTAAACCACTTGGCCCATGGATAAGTGGCAGTTAAGGTGGTAAGAGAGTCTAAATAAATGGTACAGATATTAAGTGATATGAGACCTATTTTCTGAATCCTTATTGACTTGTTACATAAGATTTTTTAGTACATATTTTTACTAAAATGAATTAAAACTAATCAAGATAAATTTGTGATTGGAGCTGAATATTCAAGGAACAGTGGGAGGTATATATGTATGAAAGGGCAGGTTCATGGAAGTCAGAGAAAAATGTTACATGAAGTCGGGATCAATGAGGATTGAGAAAAAAAATAGATTTGAGTATTATTAGTTTATTGTTCACCTTGAGGAGTATAATTTCAATAGAGTTGTAGGAGTAGATGTGATATTTCAGGGAGGCTTGGGGGGAACAGATGTTGAGAAAATGGATACACTGGAATAGAGATGACTTCCCTGAGAATGGGGTCACATCTCTCCATTTTAGGATTTAATTTTGTAAAGTAATGTAGTGAATAAGGAATGGAAATAAAAGTTTGTAAAAGTATTCAAGTATGAACTTTATAAAAATTATTTTTATGGAGGTGTAAAACAGTTTGTTATTCAGTTGTGTTTTTTATAAAAATTTATAAATGTTCAGATGTTAAAATAAGTAGAAACGTTTGTATTTTTTTACTTTTTTTTAAAGTTTATCAATGTCAGCTGTTCTGAGTGAGTTAAATAGCTTAGGAATTAAAATGTATATATCATTGTCCTTTAGGTGTGGCTTTAAAGTGACCAGTCATCTCATTTTTGGTCCTCACTTCAGGAATTTGTGCTAATGTGTTGAGGAGGTAGCTGATGGTAAAGCTTGCAAATTACTTCTCAGAAGAGGGCAGTATTGATGATACTTGTGCAGGCATATTACCAGACTCAGTATCACAACAACAAAAATAATAAAAGAGCTATTATTCTTTGTTTACTGTATGTCAGGTACTAACGTATATTTATTTAATCATTTAAGACAACTCTGTCAGGTTCAGTAGTAATAACCCCTTTTTACAGATGAAATATAAAACTAGCTTAAGTAACCTGCCTGGGGTCACCTATTTAGTAATTGGTAGAGCTTGGATTTGAACCCACATATGTCTCATTCCAGAGCTCCATTCTTTTTTTTTTTTTTAATTTATTTACTTTCTTTTATTTTTGGCTGCATTGGGCCTTCGTTGCTGCACTCAGACTTTTTCTCTAGTTGTGGAGAGCGGGGGCTACTCTTCATTGTGGTGAGCAGGTTTCTCACTGTGATGGCTTCTCTTGTTGCGGAGCACCGGCCCTAGGCACGCGGGCTTCAGTAGTTGTTGCACACAGGGTCAGTAGTTGTGGCTTGTAGGCTCAGTAGTTGTGGTGCACGGGCTTAGTTGCTCAGCGGCATGTGGGATCTTCCTGGACCTGGGCTCGAACCCGTGTCCCCTGCATTGGCAGGCGGATTCTTAACCACTGTGCCGCCAGGGAAGCCCCAGAGCTCCATTCTTAACCACTTCACTTGTGGCTCTAAGTTTTGTGTGCATCAAAGTCAGGTATGGCATTTTTTAAAAATGCACAAGTCAGGGCCAGTTTCTAGGCTTCATGAATATAAGAATCTTTGGGTATGAGGTCTGGACATATACATTCTTTTAAATGCTACGTGATTCCTCTGTGTATCCTCATTAGAATAAGAAGAAGGAGGAAAAGGAGGAGGTAATACTAGGCAATTTATGAGGATTTATTATGTGCCAGGCACTTTCTAACGTGAGGTCATTTGTGTATATTATTATCTCCATTTCATAGATTAAAAAAAATTAGTAGCCTTAAAAAAGCATGAAATTTTGCCATTTGCAACAACATGGTTGGACCCGGAAGGTATTATGCTTAGTGAAATATGTCAGACAGAGAAAGACAAATACTGTATGTTATCACTTATATGTGGAATCAAAAAAAAAAACCACAAAACAAAACAACTCCCCCAAAAAACTACTGAATGTAATAAAAAAAAAGCAAACTAGTAGTTACCAGTGAGGAGAGGAAAGGAGGAAGGGGCAAATAGGGTAAGGGAATTAAGAGGTACAAACTGTTATATATAAAATAAATAAGCAGCAAGGTTATATTGTATGGCACAGGGAATATAGCCAATATTTTGTAGTAACTATAAATGGAATATAATCTATAAAAATTTTGAATCACTGTGTTGTATACCTGAAACTAATATCATAAATCAGTTACACCTCAATAAAGAAAATTACTCAAGGTTACATAGCTGTTAAGTGATAGTACGACATGTTAAAAGTTCATAGACATCAGTCTTAACTACTGTATCATATTGTCTCTAGAATGGTGAATTTTTCTACCACAAAAATTTTTAGGGTACCTACAGCATTAGCACACACAGGAAGTGTCAACCTGACTATATTTATCTTAGACCCCAGGGTACTTGGTTCAACGGCTTTTACTAGGAAAGAAAGATAATATCACTCATTTCCATAATAGATTTTTATCAGCCCTGTAAAAATGTTGAGTATAGAATAATTATGAAATCTTTTTCCTTAAAAATTGTAAAACTATTAGCCTCTTAATTTGCTTTTAAAATTTCAGTTGTCTTTTTTTTTTTTCTAATGCATTGTCTCCTTTTGAAGTACCTACCACAGCCACTCATCAAAAAATTCTCATGGTTTTAGTCAGCTTAGTTTTCATTTAAGTATATTTTACTACCTCTATTAATATTGGGTTAGAGATAGTTGCCCTTTGATCTTTTTACTGAAACTGTTCTTATAACACATGGACCAGGTACTCTAATTTAGCCACTTATGAGGTACACTGACTCCCTTTCTGGTGTTGAAATGCAAGCGACTGAGGAACGAGGTTTGTCTTCTGTCTCTGCAACTTTTCTGTTAGTGTCTAAACTGACAACGCTTATCTCTGCCTCTTTTTGATGTCACGCTTCTTTCCCCTGATCTCTGTTGCCTCCTTTCTGCTTTTTGTTTTGTTTTTTTTCATATTTCCTGATATTAACACATAAACCCTGAGCATTTGAAGACTTCACTAATAAGAATATATACCAGTCAGCTTAGCCTGCCGTAACAAAATACTGTAGACTGGATAACTTAAACTATAAAAATTAATTTTCTTATAGTTCTGGAAGTCCAAAATCAGGTTGCCAGCATGATCAGTTCTGGTGTGGACGCTC
>NW_006775771.1:1229519-1229853 GCF_000442215.2 Lipotes vexillifer | reverse complement strand
CGCTCTTCCTGGATTGAAAGATGGCTGCCTTCTCACTGTGTCCTCACATGGCAGTGAGAGAGGGAAAAGGGGGAAGAAAAGGGAAAAGAAGTGTGCCTGAGCTCACAACCTCTTTGGTGTTTCTTCTTATAAGGACATTAATCTTACCGTGTTGGGGCCCCACCCTTATGATCTCATTTAACCTGAATTACCTCTATATAGACCCTTTCTCCATATACCATCAGACTGGGGGTTAGAGTTACAGCATATGAAGTTTGCGCGGTGGGGGTCACAATTCAGTCCATAGGCAAATTCTTTCCTTCTGGTCAGAAGACTAGCCATTCTGTGTGTCTGG
>NW_006775771.1:1208123-1229500 GCF_000442215.2 Lipotes vexillifer | reverse complement strand
CTCTTTCCCCACTAAAGCATTCTCTTCCCAACCAAATTTTCCAATTAGGAGCTATTCTAGATACTTGAGGGTGGGCAGAAAGGCTTGTCTTAAGATAACTGAGGTTTTGTTCTATTTACTGCTAATTAATCATATATTATAGTCATGCTCTTCACAGTATTCTCAGTTTTATTTACAAGTGAAATACTCAAATTCTCCTTATAATATAAAAATGTATTATGTTTTCTCTCTAGGAACCATCTCTTTTTGCTGTTGCCAAATTGTTAGAAACTGGTCTAGTTAACATGCACCGAATAGAAATTCTATGGAGACCTCTAACTGGCCATCTACTTGAGGTAAGCTCTTTTTTTAAATTATTATATTTACTTTTTGTTTAGAATAAAGACATACACAGTGAATTAATAATTGTGGATAACCATAAGAAAAATCAGCATTAACATTTTTTTCCTTGTACTTCTGTCTATATTTTATCTTGGTGAAGGAATAGGTTGACTTTTTTGACTGAAAATGGGTGATATATCAATGAAATCTCTGAAGTCTCCTTCAGCTGATAGCTTGGGACCCCTTTCTTTTATTATATAATCTTTTGATCCCCGCACCTTCAGCTAGTTCTGAAACTTCAAGGCAATTAGCACTGAGACTTCGTACTAAACACTGCTCCTTTACAGCCTTTCCTGTGATTATGAGGTAGCTCTTCTACAAAGGGAAAAAACCTATTTGGTATCACTAATTATAAATAGTACCAGGGAATTTTATTTGGATTTCTATTCTCTTGTATTCAGACTGGGGTGAATCTGAAGAATTAGCTGCTTCTTAATAACAGCTGCTTCTATGGAATACATGTTTATGTGCAGTTTAGGTTTAGGTTGCTGTGATTGTATCACATTATTTTAGTAATCTGAGAAAGGTATTATTCTTAATAGGAAAAAAATATGCTTGTCTTTTCTTTCTTTTTTTTCCCTCCATTTTATTGGGATTACTTTTATGAGCTATTAAAGAATATATGCAGATTTCTTCATTATGTAATTCTCATCAAATGGCAAAAAATAAGTTTTTTCAAATTTTAGCTCAGTGTTTGATAATGAAGATAGACCTGATTAGGAACCTGAGTATCCGCTGCTTTTGTTTATTCTGATGACATCACTTACTTTTATGAAATCCTTTCTTTTCTGTGACTTGTTTAGTTTCATTTTTTATCTTCTGTCTCTCTATTGCTTCCCCTTGCCTCTTATTCAGAAGGTAAGCTTTTGGATATTTTCATATATTCTTCAACCTTTATTGATGCACATTTGATATAACTTTTTAAATATGAAAGAATAGAAAATGTGATGTTTTAATTTTTCTTTTCTCAAACTGATGTGTGATGTATAGCTGAAGTATACAAATTAAATATTAATTTTTTTCTACATGTGTACCCTTAGGTGTGCCAGCATCCAAACTCTCGAATGAGAGAATGGGGAGCAGAAGCTTTAACTTCACTTATTAAAGCAGGATTAACATTTAACCATGATCCTCCACTTTCACAAAACCAGGTAAAAAAAAAAAATCTCTTTTTTAAAAGTACTTAATGTAAGATCATCCTCTCCCATGTGTAACTTTTCTTAATTTATCAAATTGATGATAGTCTAAAAGTGGGTCTTGTTGCTTAATATTCTATTTTATTTGTAGAGCATGGATCTCTTACAGAAGGTTGATATGTCTAGATTTTTAGGATTATCTGTATTAAAAATTTTTCTTGTTGATAACACTGAACTAAGTTAAAAAATTACCTAGAATTGGTCTTCCGGTCTAGAAGTTTCCCTCTTCATGCAGTGCCAAGGCTTCATTTGGGGGCCATACTTTATTAGCCTCTTTTCCTTTGGTCCTTACCTGTCTCTGTTTTTATTTTTCCCACTCATTACCCTTACATTGGGAGAAACAATTGACAGAAGAGGAAAGCACAATAAAATAGATTTTTATTTTTAAATACTTTTAAAGGTTATTTTATGCTTTCAGAGTTTATTTTTGTCATGAATCCTTTGTCCTGACTCCCACAATCATTCACATATATCTTATACAGTTTCTAAAAAGTACACCAAAGTTTTATTATTTGAAGATTGAGTAGGAATGAGGCATTTAATAGCCATTCCCATTGCCCTATTATCTTACTGTATTGTATGTAGTTATAGTCTACAAATTTCCTCAACAAATAATATTGAGTGCATGCTATGCCAGGCAGTATTTTAGCTGCCTGGGAATAGAATTATGAACAGGACAGACATCATTTTTATAGAGCTTTCATTTTAGTGATTTCATATTTTTTTCCTACTACAATTTAAGTTTTTTATAACGAAAGCCCTGTTTGTGTATATATCCTCGGCATCCAGCTTAATACCTGACACATGGTGAGAGCTTAATAAATGTTTGTTCAGTCAGTGAACCAAATAAATGAATCCTTGGAGAGAAAAAAATTAAAAATGAAGCAAGTGCTTTCAAATGCTGAAAAGAATAGAACAAAGTGCTTTTTTCACTTTGCAACAGTAAAAAAATTTTGTGGTTTTATGTCATCTTTGTCTACTGTACTTCTTCATTTTTAGGAGTACTGAGACTTTTAAATTTCAGTACTGAGACTTTTAAATTTCAGTACATGGGGTATGCATTAATAGAGTAAATGAAAGGTAATTTTAGAAATTGGGAATTGTTTTCTTCTCTCCAAATAGAGCTAGGTATATATAGATATATTTCCTTTAGTGAGGTTCATTTATATATGGGTCTATAATTAATACCTTTTAACATAAGATCACTCCCTATTTATCCTGAAATGTAGCATCTTGAAGATTGATTTTTATTTTCTCTTATTAAAAAAAAAAGACATAGATGACAAAATAATCCTAATGATTACTGTTAGAGAAATCTTTTACAATGTTTATTTTACTAAAAAAATTCTCTTTACCATTGCAGTCTGAGTGGAGGTGAATTTAAACTTGAAAGGCAATAGCAGAGCCTTTCCGTGTTCTGGGACTTCTCTTTCTAATTAGCTTCTTGCGTCCTTTTCAGAGGCTGCAGTTGCTTTTACTGAACCCATTAAAGGATATGTCCAGTGTTAACCATCCAGATATCCGACTCAAGCAATTAGAATGTGTGTTGCAGATTCTGCAGAGTCAGGGAGACAGTCTTGGGCCTGGATGGCCGTTAGTGCTTGGAGTTATGGGAGCCATCAGAAATGATCAAGGGTAAGTGTTTAAAATTAACATCCAAAAACTGATAGGGAAAGGGAATCCCTCCTAAAATCTTGGGATGATGGTTAATTTTTTATGTATGCCCTTCCTGCTTAAGTTTAAGATCTAGAATAGTTTTTCTTACCCTGCCTTCAAGTGGCTATAGGGAATTCTTAGGGCTCACGTTTGTTTTGGAAGGATGGAAAAATTGCTGTTTCTTTGCCATTTATACATGAATACAAGGTTCTTACTTAACAATAAGAAAAATGCGTCAATCTAACAAACTTTGAAACACATCCGAAGGTTGAGTTTCCTTTTGGTAAACAATTTGATAAGATGTAAATGAGCATTTAGTGTTTGACCTCTCTACATATATACTTGCTAGTTAGTCTGATTACATGGATAAATAGTTCCTGCTCTGAAAGTAGAAGCCTGTGGAAAAGGAACAAGGCCTAGGGTCCTAGTAACAGAGTAGTTTGTTATGCTACAAAAGAATAGGACTCCAGTGGGAGGAGTATATGCCTGTGGAGTGGGGCAGAGCCAAAACTATAAAGGACCTTATATGCCTTTATAAATTATATGGACTTATCCTCAGTACATTTGGGAGGAATTTTAGGATTTTAAGCAGAGGAATGATGTGATTTGTTATGTGTTTGAGATACCTCATTATGTCAGTAGCATGGAGGGGTAAATGGGAAATCCTGCAGTGCTCTCCAGAAATAGGAGACGGATTTGAGCTACTTAATAGATTGACTGTTGGGGTGAAGGCAGAAATAGCAAACAGAGTCAGGGATTACTCCAAGATTTGTGATTTAGGCAGCTTAGTGGATGGTGGTATTATTAACCAAATAGGGAATACAGAAGGAAGAGCACAGTTGGAGGAAATGTATGGACTTGTTTAATTTAAGGTAGTACATTGCAGTGGCGAGATTTAGCAAACATTTGGATATATTTGTCTGTAATTCTGCGGCAGGACTCATCTTGTATTGATGACTAGTTTAGGAGTTTTACATGATTGAAATGCTTGAGACTCCTGTGGAAAATTAATTTTTCTTATTTATTTGTAATAACAAATTTCCTTATATACTATAAAATACGAGATGATTAAAGTGGAAAGATATCAGCCAAAGCCTAGATCATCCGAACAGTTATAAAATACGGTGTGTTGTAAGGATGAAATTAATTAATACATGTAAAATATTTAGAAAGTACACGATATATTAAATGCTCAAAGTGTTAGCTATTTTAATGTTTTTTATTATTTTTTTCACCACCAGAATTTTTCTCCAAAACCATATACTTCTTATTGTCTTCATTTGAAATACAAAATTACTCTTTACGTTTACAGACTAGATGTAGAATTTTAAATAAAATATAGTATAGATATAAAAGAGTAAGGAATTCATTTTCATTCAGTGAGTGAATTGTGTGTATTCTCCTGTGCTAGGCACCATGCTAGATACTGAAGGTACAGTGGTGAGAAAGTAGCTGTATCCAATTTCCCTTTTTCATTCAATGTCTATGTTTTGTTTGACTAATTGATGCAATAGAAATAATATGGCATTAGTACATAGTTTCTTTTTTTTTAGTTTACTTCTTTTATTTCTTATTCCTGTGAGTACTTTCTTTTTTTTTATTTGTTAATTATTTTTAAGTAAGCATATCTTTTTTTACATTTATGTAAATGATGAAGTACTCTATGATCTATGTTACGGAAAATTTTCTTGTTTGAATTTTAAAATAAAATTTTACTTCAAATTATTGTAAGGTATGTATTTTTCCTTGCATTTCTGTTAAATACATGAGTATAAATTTCTTTTCTTTTGTATTTTCAGAGAATCCTTGATACGAACTGCATTCCAGTGTCTTCAGTTGGTTGTGACAGATTTTCTACCAACAATGCCTTGCACTTGCCTGCTGATAGTTGTAGATGTTGCAGGTAGCTTTGGACTTCATAACCAAGAACTTAATATTAGTTTAACTTCAATAGGTTTATTGGTAAGTATCAGTGCCTTCCTTATATAATCTAGAAATCACTGTTTGCAATTGAGAGTGAATGCCAAGCTAATGCTATGCTTTTGACTCTATAGGAGTCATTTAAATGACTTTTAAGTACCAAACTTATACTTTGTATGAAGGGTTAAATAATATCATTTAAGAAATAATTATTTAAAAGCAGAGTATTTGGAATAATTTTGATATATTGAGCTGAATTTTGGCTTTTGTAAGTTTGTTATGGGAGGATTTAGTAAACAAATAATAGTACATACAAGAGAAATATTCAGTTGACTCTGCTGTGAAGGGTAATTGATTTCTTTTTAAATTTAGTTTTATTTTTTTATACAGCAGGTTCTTATTATCTATTTTATACATATTAGTGTATATATGTCAATCCCAATCTCCCAGTTCATCCTACCACCACCACTATCCCCTTTCCCCCCTTGGTGTCCATACATTTGTTCTCTACATCTGTGTCTCTATTTCTGCCTTGCAAACCGGTTCATCTGTACCCTTTTTCTAGATTTCACATATATGCATTAATATACGATATTTGTTTTTCTCTTTCGGACTTAATTCACTCTGTATCACAGTCTCTAGGTCCATCCACATCTGAAAAAATGACCCAATTTCATTCCTTTTTATGGCTGAGTAATATTCCATTGTGTACATGTACCACGTCTTCTTTATCCGTTCATCTGTCGATAGGCATTTAGGTTGCTTGCATGACCTGGCTATTGTAAATAGTGCTGCAGTGAACACTGGGGTGCATGTGTCTTTTTGAATTATGGTTTTCTCTGGGTATATGCCCAGTAGTGGGATTGCTGGGTCATATGGTAATTCTATTTTTAGTTTTTTAAGGAACCTCCATACTGTTCTCCATAGTGGCTGTATCAACTTACATTCCCACCAACAGTGCAAGAGGGTTCCCTTTTCTCCACACCCTCCCCAGCATTTGTTGTTTGTAGGTTTTCTGATGATGCCCATTCCAACTGGTGTGAGGTGATACCTCATTGTAGTTTTGATTTGTATTTCTCTAATAATTAGTGATGTTGAGCAGCTTTTGTTATTTTGTTTTTAAGCCTTCATGCTTCTTTTTTTTTTTATTTCTAAATTTGTTTATTTATTTATTTATGGCTGCGTTGGGTCTTCGTTGCACGCGGGCTTTCTCTAGTTGCGGAGAGCAGGGGCTACTCTTCGTTGTGGTGTGTGGGCTTCTCATTGTGGTGGCTTCTCTTGTTACGGAGCATGGGCTCTAGCACGTGAGCTTCAGTAGTTGTGGCATGCAGGCTCAGTAGTTGTGGCTTGCGGGCTCTAGAGTGCAGGCTCAGTAGTTGTGCATGGGCTTAGTTGCTTTGCAGCATGTGAGATCTTCCTGGACCAGGGCTCAAACTTGTGTCCCCTGCTTGGCAGACAGATTCTCAACCACTGCACCATCAGGGAAGTCCGAGCAGCTTTTCCTGTGCCTTTTGGCCATCTGTATGTCTTCTTTGGTGAAATGTCTATTTAGGTCTTCTGCCCATTTTTGGATTGGGTTGTTTGTGTTTTAAATATTGCACTGCATGAGCTATTTATATATTTTGGAGATTAATTCTTTGTCCGTTGATTCGTTTGCAAATATTTTCTTCCATTCTGAGGGTTGTCTTTTCGTCTTGTTTAAAGTTTCCTTTGGGGCTTCCCTGGTGGCGCAGTGGTTGAGAGTCCGCCTGCTGACTCAGGGGACACGGGTTCGTGCCCCGGTCTGGGAAGATCCCACATGCCACGGAGCGGCTGGGCCCGTGAGTCATGGCTGCTAAGCCTGCATGTCTTGAGCCTGTGCTCCGCAATGGGAGAGGCCACAACAGTGAGAGGCCCGCGTACCACAAAAAAAAAAAACGTTTCCTTTGCTGTGCAAAAGCTTTTAAGTTTCATTAGGTCCCATTTGTTTATTTTTGTTTTTATTTCCATTACTCTAGGAGGTGGACCAAAAAAGATCTTGCTGTGATTTATGTCAAAGAGTGTTCTTCCTATGTTTTCCTCTCAGAGTTTTATAGTGTCCGGTCTTACATTTAGGTTTCTAATCCATTTTGAGTTATTGTTGTGTATGGTGTAAGGGAGGGTTCTAACTTCATTCTTTTACATGTAGCTGTCCAGTTTTCCTAGCACCATGTATTTTTTTTTAATTTTAATTTTTATTTTATGCGGTACGTGAGCCTCTCACTGTTGTGGCCTTTCCTGTTGCGGAGCACAGGCTCCAGATGCGCAGACTCAGCGGCCATGGCTCACGGGCCCAGCCGCTCCGTGGTATGTGGGATCTTCCCGGACTGGGACATGAACCCATGTCCCCTGCATCGGCAGGCGGACTCAACCACTGTGCCACCAGGGAAGCCCTAACTTTGGGGTTTTTTGTTCTTCTTTCTCTAATTGCTTTGGGTGTAAGGTTAGGTTATTTATTTGAGTTGTTTCTTGTTTCTTGAGGAAAGATTGTATTGCTGTAAACTTCCCTCTTAGAACTGCTTTTGCTCTTTCCCATAGGTTTTGGGTCATCGTGTTTTCATTGTCATTTGTTTCTAGGTATTTTTTTATTTCCTCTTTGACTTCTTCAGTGATCTCTTGGTTATTTAGTAGTGTATTGTTTAGCTTCCATGTGTTTGTATTTTTTACAGATTTTTTCCTGTAATTGATATCTAGTCTCATAGCGTTGTGATTGGAAAAGATACTTGATATGATTTCAATTTTCTTAAATTTACCAAGGCTTAATTTGTGACCCAAGATATGATCTTTCCTGGGGAATGTTCCATGAGCACTTGAGAAGAAGCAGAGCACTTGGTTCTGCTGTCTCAAGGGTAACTGATTTTTAACGTTATTTTCATAGTAACTTTTTTTTTAATTGAAGTATAGTTGATTTACAATGTTGTGTTAATTTGTGCTATATGGCAAAGTAATTCAGTTATACATATACATTATCTTTTATATTCCTTTCCATTATGGTTTATCATAGGATATTGAGTATAGTTCCCTGTGCTATATACAGTAGGACCTTGTTGTTTATCAATTCTAAATAGTTTGTATCTACTAACCCCAAATTCCTAATCCATCTATCCCTCACCCCTCTTCCCCTTAGCAACCACAAGTTTGTTCTTTATGTGTGTGAGTCTGTTTCTGTTTCATAGGTAGGTTCATTTGTATAGTATTTTATATTCCATATATAAGTGATATCATATGGTATTTTTCTTTCTCTTTCTGACAGTAGTAACATTTTTATGTACTACTTATTTAGGAAGTAAAGCTTCAATAAAGACTTTACCATTTACATAGTCCTGTAGTGTGTCAACACTGCTTAGTTAGGTGTTTAGGAGATAGCATATAATAGTGAGAGAGCCTAGACTGCGGAAACAGATATACATGTACTATTTTAATTCTGTCTGCATCTTGTTCATTGTTAAACTGTTGACCTCTTGAGCCTCATTTCACTTATCTTGAGTATAGAAATAATAAAATCTATGTTAAGGTATTGTTAATATTACATTAAACATATAGAAAAGTAAACAGTATATATTTATTTAAAGGCAATTATTTAGACTCTTTTAAATGCATATTCAGAAGTTTTTAAAGTCAAACTTAATGTTCCTTACAACTAGATAAGTTAATATTTTACAATGAAAAATGTAATCATGGGGAAAAACATAGGCATGTTGAGTATTTAATTGCTCCCAAAGAGTGGTTGGTTAATTCAGTGTTGATTAAATTACTGCTAGATATCACCTCCTTTATTTTACATTTATGTTCATAGATATTGTATTCTCTTCATTTTTACAATTGATGTAATTCTCATTAACTCACATACCTTACTGTGGTTGACAGTGAACTCAATAAGACATGTTTGGAGATGTTAATTACTCTTGTATGAAATTACAAAATATTATTAAATGATAGTAAGGGATTGTTTAATAATTTTGTTAGGGTAATAATGGTGTCATGGTTATGTATTTTAAAGCCTTTTCTAGTAGAGATTATAAAGTATAGGCATGAAGAAAATATGACAAAATGTTAACAATTGTTATATCTAGATGTGGTGGTTATATCAGTATATTGATATATTCTTCGTTTTTCTGTAAGTTCTTGAAATTTTTCATATCAAACATTTTTTTTCTTTTTCATTGTCCTTCATTTCTTTTAATTTTTACTGTGAAGTAAAGATATACCCAGACACCTCAGTACCCATCACCCAAGCCAGGAAATGGCACATCACCCTACTTAAGACCCTTCATATGCCCCTCTCAGATTGCACTGCTCTCCTCTGTCAGTCATTTGTATCCTGAAATTTCTGTTACTTGCTTCCCTGTTTTTCTTTATAGTTTTTATCACTTTATGCTTTTATACTTAAATAATATATTGTTTGCAGTTGCCTGTTTATGAAACAGAATAAGTAGAATCATATTTTAATCTTCTGTTGTTTCTTTGCTCAACATTTATTTTTGAGATACATCCCTGGTGATTTAATCATGCAGTATTTCATTGTATGCTTATACCACAATTTAATGATCCAGTCTACCTTTGGTGAACATTTGGATTATTTCTTGGTCTTTGCAATTATGAGCAATGCTGTCATAAAGATTCTTGCACTTGTGCAAGGAATTTTTTGAGGGCACATAGCCTACATTGGAATTACTGGGTCTTTATGTATGTGCATGTTCAACTTTCTAGGTAGAACCAACTTGTTTTCTTTTTTTCTTTTATTTATTGAGGTATAGTTGATTTATAATATTATATTAGTTTCAGGTGTACAACATAGTGATTCAAAATTTTTATGATTGTACTCCATTTAAAGTTATTATAAAATATTGGCTATATTCCCTGTGCTTTACAATATTTCCTTGTAGCTTGTTTATTTTATACATAGTAGTTTATACCTCTTAATCTCCTATTCCTATATTGTCCCTTCCCACTTCCATCTCCCCTCTAGTTTGTTCTGTATGAATCTCTTTCTCTGTTGTTGTATTCATTTGTTTGAATCATCTTAGATTCTGCATATAAATGATAACATACAGTATTTGTCTTTCTTTGTCTGACTTATTTCGCTAACCATAATACCTTCCAGGTTCATCCATGTTGTTGAAAAAGGCAAATTTTCATTCTTCTTTATGGCTGAGTAGTATTCTATCGTGTGTGTGTGTGTGCGTGCGTGCGTGTGTACGTGTATATATATAGAGAGAGATATAGTCAGATATACATATATATATAATATATACAATCTATTTATTTACCTATCTAGCTACCACATCTT
Organism: Lipotes vexillifer; assembly: GCF_000442215.2. Taxonomy (NCBI): domain Eukaryota; kingdom Metazoa; phylum Chordata; class Mammalia; order Artiodactyla; family Lipotidae; genus Lipotes; species Lipotes vexillifer. Next base: position 1,219,039 of record NW_006775771.1, on the reverse strand, counting down.
CTTTATCCATTCATCTGTTGATGGGCACTTAGGTACCTCTGTATCTTGGCTATTGTAAATAGTGCTGCTATGAACATTGGGGTGCATGTGTCTTTTCAAATTAGTGTTTTCATTTTTTCCAAATATATATCCAGGAGTGGAATTTCTGGATCATATGGTAGTTCCATTTTTAGTCTTTTGAGGAACCTCCATACTGTTTTCCACATTGACTGCACCAATTTTTTCAAATTATTAATGTTAACACAAGATTGCTCCCTCAAATTCTGAAATCAGATAGAGACACTTGACAGAAGAGGAGATATTTTCATTAAATCCATTCTACTAGAAAAGGAGTTTCTGAAATAATTGTTTTTTTAATTCTGAAAAAGTATGTGTTGCATATCTATGTGTTTAAAATAAAATCTATGAATAAATTGATATTTTCTCCTTTGCTTTTTAGTGGAATATTTCAGATTATTTTTTCCAAAGAGGAGAAACTATTGAAAAAGAATTAAATAACGAAGAAGCAGCACAGCAAAAGCAGGCAGAAGAGAAAGGATTGGTTTTAAATCGGCCATTCCACCCTGCACCACCGTTTGATTGTTTGTGGTTATGTCTTTATGCAAAATTGGGTGAACTATGTGTGGACCCCCGTCCTGCTGTCAGGAAGAGTGCAGGGCAAACTCTGTTTTCAACAATTGGTGCACATGGAACTTTATTACAGCCCTCAACGTGGCACACTGTTATTTGGAAGGTACTGTAAAATAGCTTGAGTTATCAGTTCTTAATTGAGACATGCTTATATACTTTTTCAATTAAACTTGTTCCTATTAATTTAAAAAAATTTTTTTAATTTTTAGTTTTTTTTATTGAAGTCTAGTTGATTTAAAATGTTGTGTTAGTGTCACTTTCACTGAATGTGATTCAGTTATACATATATATTCTTTTTCTTCCTATTAATTTTTAAAGAAGAGTTTCCGTCTGTGCATTTGGCAAAACAGAAAATGTTAGTTTTGTCGTATTTTTAATTGCACCTCACATAGATCAGATTAAATACTAAAAGCCTCATCTTTTTATCTCTTTATCTCCTTTGCACTTCCCTTTCTCCTCGTTTTCCCCTGTGGTAATAAAACTAGTAGTTGCTAAACCACTACCTATAATTCAAATATAATATAGTCAAATGAAAATTTTCACCAGTAGTGAAATTTACTTGCAGGCTCACCAAACAAAAACCACCTCCAATTTGTAAATTCCATGTTCGTTCATTAAATATGCAGTTTCATTTTTTAATTTTTCAATTTTATCTTCTTTTTGAAATGTCCTTACAAAGTCAACAGCTTATTAGTGAGCATCCCCTCTTTGCTAAAAGCTCTGTTTTTTGTTTAATCTGTTCCATTTTAATAAAATTCTATTTATAATCCTTTCATTGCTTTTGTGAGTTTTTGAAATCAGCAAGTTTGACGGTAGGCAAAATGGTAAACCTTCATTGTATTTAACAATGTTTTCAGTTTAATAAAAAGACCCCAGAATGTCTTCTTAAAAAATTAATAACGTATGTTCCCTAATAAAAATAATTAAAAGCCCTGCTCCCCACTCCTATGTCTTCTGGTTTCTTTCGTTTTTTTTTTTTTTTTTACTAGCTGCACCACGTGGCATGAGGGATGTCAGGGATCTAACCCGGGCCCCCTGCATTGGAAGCGTAGTCTTAACCACTGGACCACCAGGGAAGTCCCCTCTTGTGTCTTCTGTTTCAGCTCTATCCCCTGGCTTCTCAGTTCACAAACATGCTGAAGAGTCCTTTACTGTTTTAAAAATCAAACTAATATTTTCTCTGATTCCTGTTTTCTTTTCAGACAGCTTCATTGTTAATCTTGCTGCCTAAATCTCAATAATTTTTTTTCTTTCTCACTTCCCGTGCATTCCCTTACCGCCTTGTAATTTGATATCCAGATTATTCTACTTCAGAGTATCTTAAACCTTAGCATGTAACAGAATCTCCTAGAGGACTTATTAAAGAACAAATTGCTTGAGCCACTGTCCCCAACCCCCTAGAGTTTCTGATTTCTTTCCCCTGGCTCAGGGACTGAGAATTTGCATGTGTGTGAAGCTCCCGGGTGATGCTGATGGTTCTGAGACCATATTTTTAGAACCACACAAATTGTTCATAGGCTCTACAGGTAGTCTTCTAATTGCCAAGTCTCTTGCCCCATGCTCAATCCTTATCCTACTCATTTTTTGTAGCATTTAATACTGCTGATTATTTTTTCCTTGAAATTTCTCTTTCTTTGGCTTCTTTTCCACAGCATGCGTATGCTTCTCTACTCAATTTTTATTTTATTTTTTTGGCTCCTATTACTTCCTCTGACTCTACATTTTAAATATAAACATTCCGCAAATCCCAACCGCTTCCTGCTTATTTTTTTCAAGCACCTTCATGCAGTCCTGAAGTTTCAGCAGTAACCTCTGTCCAGATGTCACTCATAGTTATATATTTGCCTGGATCCCTCTCCTTAGCGTCATTCCCTCCTTGTACATTACCCCCTAGATGCTCCATTGGCTCCTCAGCTCAGTAAGTCTTAGACAATAGTCTATCCAGTTTATTTTAATTTTTCATATTCCATGACCTTAAGGATAAACTTAATATAAGGATACTTCTGTTGGTCAGTTTCGTCTAATATATGGGGATTGATCAGAATGTCAGGTGAAATTCTTTGTAACAATGCCTAATTTTCTATGCTGTTACTTAAGCTGTGTTATCAATACTTTTAATATGCATTGTTATAAATATTTAGGTTCTCTTTCATCTATTGGACCGAGTTCGAGAGTCTTCTACCACTGCAGACAAAGAGAAGATTGAGTCCGGAGGTGGCAATATTCTCATTCATCATTCAAGGGACACAGCAGAGAAGCAATGGGCTGAGACATGGGTTTTAACATTGGCCGGAGTAGCAAGAATCTTCAACACTAGAAGATACTTACTGCAACCTTTAGGTAGATACACATTTTTTTTTTCTGAGTATACAAGTAATTAATGTTAAAGGAAATTTGGAAAATACAGGAGATTCTTTAAAGTTCATATACAATGCTACTTTCCAAGAATAATCCATCTTAACTGCCAGTCTTTGTGTTATGTGTGGTGTGTGCATGAGCATGCACGTTTTCATTCATTTCACTGAAAAAATATGTAATGTGCACCTACTGCGGGTGAGTCTTTAGGGGATACAATGTCCTTGCTATATCATGGGTATGAGGGAAGAACTATAATTACATAAATAAATACAAAATTGCTACAATGATCAGTGCTAAAAGGAGCTTATAATAGATTGTGTGCTTATAATAGATATTTGACCAGGCCAGTGAGGTATGTATAGGCTTCCCTGAGAAAGCAATATTTTATCTGAGTAGTAGTTCATCAGGCAGGAGGAACTGGGAAGAGCCTTACAGGCAGAAAGAATGTGTAAAAGAGATGGGAGAAGATTGAGGAGATGGGGATGGTGAGGACCCCAGCATATTTAAAGGTCTGGAATGAAGAGAACACAGAAAAGTGTAATTCCACATGAGGTTGTAGAGGTAGAGAGAGGCCAGAGCATGGAACATTTTGTAGGTTATGTTCAAAAGTTAAGACTTTATTCTAAGAGCACTGGAAGGTTTTAATCCATGATGTGATGTGGTCAGATATGCAGTTCAGAAATATCACTTCAGATGGTATGTGTGGAATGGAATGGCCACAAAGAAGAATGGTAGGATACTGTTAGACTGGTGAGGAAACTTGGTGGTGTAGATCAATGCCTCTCAACCAGGGCCAATTTTGCCCAACCTACTCCCTCCCCCCACAGGATATGACAATGTCTGGAGACAGTTTTGGTTGTCACAACTGGGGAAGGACATGCACTACTGGCTTCTGGGGGAAGTAACAGCCAGGGATGCTGCTACACATCTTACAATGCACAGGATAGCCCCTACAACAAAGAGTTATCCAACCCAAAATGTCAGTAGTATTGAGATTGAGAAACTCTGGTGTAGATTATAATAACTTCCTTCAATTCTGGTGGTAGGGCTGGGAGTGGTTGAGAAAAGTGAACAGAAGTACTTTTGTACATAATTGTGAACAAGTACATATTATTATTATTATTATTATTATTATTATTATTATTTGCGGTACGCGGGCCTCTCACTGCTGTGGCCTCTCCTGCCGCAGAGCACAGGCTCCGGACGCGCAGGCCCAGCGGCCATGGCCCACGGGCCCAGCCGCTCTGTGGCATGCAGGATCCTCCCGGACCAGGGCACGAACCCACGTCCCCTGCATCGGCAGGCAGACTCCCAACCACTGCGCCACCAGGGAAGCCCTGTTTTTTTAATTTATTATTTTATGGTTGGCTTTTTTCCCCCCTCATTATGTTAAAGCATAAGCATATTTACTCTTTTCATAGGCATTTTTGTGTGGTGTTCATCATGTACACTTGAGGGGTCTCTCTATATATACTCATACATATATATAATGTACGTACTTATACATTTTAAATCTTAGTTTTTTTGTTTTCATGTAAAATTTACATATAATGAAATGCGCCAGTCTTAACTATGTTTGCTGAGTTTTGACAAATAAGCATCATTTTTAATACCTCTGTGATAGTTACTTTATCTTAAAAGCTAAGATCTAATAGATTTAGATTTTTAAAAATGAAGACATGATGCAGTTCATGTAGCTTTGATAATTTTTTATAATTCGAACACTAGGAAATGGTTTTTATTATTTTAGAATAAGATTATAGTGTCAGGGTGATGCTCATAGAATGGTTCAGAAGTGTTCTTTCCTCTGCAGTTTTTTTTTTGAGTAGTTTGAGAAGGATAGGTGTTAACTCTTCTCTAAATGTTTGGTAGAATTCACCTGTGAAGCCATCTGGTCCGGGACGTTTGTTCGTTGGAGTTTTTAAATTACTGATTCAATTTCATAACCAATAATTGTTCATATTTTCTGTTTCTTCCTGGTTCAGTTTTGGGAGATTCTTTCGAAGAATTTGTCCATTTCTTCTAGGTTGTCCATTTTATTGGTGTATAGTTGTTCATAGAAGTCTCTTATGATTCTTTGTATTTCTGTGGTGTCAGTTGTAACTTCTTTTTCATTTCTGATTTTATCGATTTGGGCCCTCTCCCTTTTTTTTCTTGATGAGTCTAGCTGAAGGTTTGGCAATTTGGTTTATCTTTTCAGAGAAGCAGCTTTTAGTTTCATTGATCTTTTCTATTGTTTTTTTAGTCTCTATTTCATTTATTTCTGCTCTGATCTTTTTGATTTCTTTCCTTCTACTAACGTTGGGTTTTGTTCTTTTTTCTCTAGCTCCTTTAGGTGTAAAGTTAGGTTGTTCATTTGAGATTTTTCTTATTTCCTGAAGTAAGCTCGTATTGCTATAAACTTTCCTATTAACATTGCTTTTGCTGGCGTCCCAAAGGTTTTGTTTGGATCATTGTGTTTTCATTTTCATTTGTCTCTAGGTATTTTTTGATTTCCTCTTTGATTTCTTCAGTGATCCATTGTCTGTTTAGTAGCATATTGTTTAGCCTCCACATGTTTGTGGGTTTTTGCAGTTTTTTTCTTGTAGTTGAAAATTTTGCCATTTGCAGCAACATGGGTAGACTTGCAGGGCATTATGCTAAGTGAAGTAAGTCAGACAGAGGAAGACAAATACTGTATGATATCACTTCTATGTAGAATCTAATAAATACAACAAACTAGTGACTGTAACAAAAAAGAAGCAGACTCACAGATACAGAGAACAAACTAGTGGTTACCAGTGGGGATAGGGGACAAGTGGGGCAATATATGGGTGGGGTACTGGGAGCTGCAAACTATTGGGTATAAGATAGGCTTCAAGGAGGTACTTTACAACACTGGAATATAGCCAGTATTTTGTAATTATTGTAAATATAGTGTAACCTTTAAAAATTGTATAAAAATTTTAAAAATATTTTTAAATAATGCGGTTAATATTTTTAACATAACCATGTGCAATATATAATTATACCTAGTCTTTTAGAAAGAAGACTTCTTCCTAGACATAGAATATATTAATGAAAGAATTTCTGGTTTTTTTCCTAACTATGGCATGGAATATTCTAAATCTGAGACTTGGTCACCATTCTGGTGGGGAAATGTAATGTTTCATCTGACTTTTGGACTGGAATGGCAACAAGCAGAAGTATTTTGTTTTGTTGTTTTGATAGTTTTTAGACAAAAATTTTTAAAACTCTTTGAACAGTTTACTGAAAAATCTGTTTTTTATTGTATGTAAATTATACTTCATTTTTTTTTTAAAAAAAGAGTATGGAGAGGAAGAGGCATATAACTGGGCAAGTGTTATCATTTATCCTATAAAGGCAGAGCAGTACTTACTGTTTTATACCAGACTTAGTTCCAGCTTTCCAATTAACTGAATGCTTCCTCAGTCATATGGGTTTATCCCTTCTTGAAAAAACATCTAGTGTTTGATAGCTTTTGTGAAGTGAAATTCTTTAAACCTCGATTATCTCTATTTCATAGCCTACTTATGTTATCCTTTGCAGAATGTCAGTTCGTCTGATTTTTGCATTATTTAAATACAAATAGGTGGGTAATGATCCATGCTACTAACAAAGCCATTGGGCTAGATGTCTGTAGGAACAAGATCATTTTTTGCTGGGCTTTATAGGAACAAACCACACCTAGCCATAGAGAGTTTCATTATAAACGTGCTTAGTTGGTCACAGGAGTAGAGCAAGAGATTGAATTGATTAATGGAAACAACAGCTACCATTCAGCCCATGCTCTGCTGATGGTAGATCAGTCGACTCGGTTTTACATGAGAGAAATAAATTTAGACTCATTGTAAAAGGACAGTCTAATCTTTATGGTGCATTTTCTCCTGGCAACTCACTGATGGGGGAAAAATGTTTAAGAAAATTCCACAACTGTAAAATTATTTAAATATGAAAACCAAAGTGTAAAGTTAAGATTTTTATGGAGTATGATTTACAGTTTATTTTAAACATTTAGACAGATAAAAAAACGTGTATCATTCTGTTATAACTTTTCCAATATGCTTAAGAATGGGAACATCTTACTTAATCATTAATAAAGGTAGATGGATAGACTGAAGATGTTACTGAAAAGTTTTTGTTTTCACCCTCTTAAGTTTTTATTCTGTTCTCCTTAGGCGGAAGTACTAGAATAGAAACATGTATACATACATTTACAGAGTTTTATTTTTAAGACCAAAACCTTGTTTGATATACTCATTATCCTCTTCTTGATGCTTTTTGTTCCTGTAGCTGACAAAAATTTTTTACTGGATTTTTGGGTTGTAATGATTTTAATTCACATTGTTAGTACCTTAGCATATTTTTTCTAGTTCTATAGGAATTTAAGCAGAAAAATAAAGCAAATAAACTTTAAAGTGTCTAACAGTAAGAGAAAATTTGATCGCTTTTATGGTGATAAATTTTTTTTTCCTCTTCCTAATATAGGAGATTTTTCAAGAGCATGGGATGTTCTTCTTGACCATATACAATCAGCAGCACTCAGCAAAAACAATGAAGTATCTCTGGCTGCGCTGAAAAGCTTCCAGGAAATTTTACAGATTGTGACCCCTGTCAGAGACTCAGATAAGCCTGAGACACCACCTGCAGTTAATGTCCCTGTGCCTGTCCTTTTAGGGTCCATATCAGGCCCTGGCCTGAACAGGCCATTTGTAAGAACAGATTCCTCTGGAGATAGACTTGGAAGATATAGCAGCTCTGAGCCACCTGTAGTTACTGATGAGCTTGAAGATTTGAATCTCTGGTGGGCTGCATGGAATACCTGGTATAGAGTTGGATCTGAAAGCACTAAGCCTCCTATTACTTTTGATAAACTAACTTTCATTCCCAGCCAGCCTTTTCTTACAGCTTTAATTCAGATATTTCCAGCTCTTTACCAACACATAAAAACTGGTTTCAACATGGATGATTTGCAAAAGTTGGGAGTCATACTACACAGTGCCGTTTCAGTCCCAATAAGTTCAGATGCATCCCCTTTCATTCTTCCATCTTACACTGAAGCAGTTTTGACAAGTTTACAGGAAGCTGTGCTTACAGCTCTAGATGTTCTCCAAAAGGTAATGGAATTTTAGTGGCTGTCTAAGCAATATTGCATATGGTTCTCTGGAACTTTTTTTTACTTTGCTATATATTTTTTGGGATAAATTCTGGATCATCAAGATTGTTGTGTATGTATACTTCGGAATGAATTCAAGATTGTAAAGATAAAAAAAAGATTGTAAAGATCCAGTTTTTTTTAAAACTTTTATTTTTCTAATATATTTTAAAAGGTATTTCAGGTTTATTTTGAGAGTCTTTAAGAAACTGCCTGCATTCTCTTGCTTCTATTCACTAGCTTTTTTGGTTTGTTCATGCAACTCTTCACAAGACGATATACTTTTGGAATGACAACTTTAGTAAAGTATTTCTATAATTAGAAAATTAATAAGCCATGGGATTATATTTTGTTTTTTTTCCATCTGTACTTAAGTTTAGCTCTGGAATTGTTGGAAGCCTATATTTTTTAAAAAAGAAGTAAGAATAAATTTATAAAGTTTTTCTCACAGAAATTTTAAAAAGATATATTTTAACCTATGTGTGTTTTGTTACTGCAAAATATATATGTATATATATATATATATATATATTATATATATATATATTAAAACAGACCTAAAAATTATTGAGCAGATTCCAGTTAGCAAGCAAGACCAGATCAAAATCAAAGAATTTTTTAAACTGTCAAGGTAATTATTAGCACAATTCACAACAACCAAAATGCTAAACAAAAAAAATGCCACCTGAAGAGCCAGCAATCCCAACAAAGTAGCTATGACATTCTAACAAAATTAGAATGGAAGTATTAGATTCTGATTACACATGTGTTATCAGTAGCCATTTGTGTACTGAAGATTATGTTTTCTAATTAAATGATTGCCTTATATCCAACTGGATTGAAGAAAACTTTCACAGTAAGAATGGTGGTTTCTACTACACCATAATACGCCTTGAATGACTCTGGAGGAAGTCTAGCTAAGCAGTAATTCCTTGATCTCTTTACCCCTAGTTACACTGTGCAGAGAAACAAATTGTGTAGAAACTTAAAATCTAAGAGAATCTGGCATTTTAAAAACTTTATTGTAGGGATATCAGTTTTCCATAATTGAAATCAAAAGAGCTGCTTTTATTTTCAGTGGGGGAAGAAAAGTAGCCTGTCAATAATAACTTTTTTCTCCCTGACTGTGAACATAAGTTGCTTATAGACTGACTGCCTTAGAGGGAATGGAAAAGTTAATATATTAGAGAAAGAGAGCATAGGCCTTGTGAGATACCCATAATCTAGAACTTTCAGATGTTTAATTCAAGCTTTTATATATGTGTAGAGGATAGTAAACAGAAGGAAACAACAACCCCTCCCAAAACTTTTTTCAGGGAAAAAAGTATATAATTTTATTTAGGAAAAAACTGCTGCTTTCACAGTAAGAAAACAAATAGAATCATTCATCCCAACTACTAGGAATTTGTTCTAAGCTTTGAACTTTTAATGGCTTTGAAAGCAATATATGCCTTCAGTTGGGAACTTAGGAAGTTTTATTGTTGGAAACTTAGGAAGTTTTATTTATATAAATTGATATCATTTTGCATTACTAATTTTCACTCTAGCCATTGTTTATTACTTATGTGATTATCTAAATGATGTGTCATAATACTTGAATGTGATTCAAATATATGGGATCTTTAATATTTCCTAACAGAAAACATATTTCATTATTAGTAAAGAGTGTTTTTATTTTTTCTTTCTTTTTCTTTTTCCAAGTAAGGGTGTTTTTATATTTCCCCCCACAGGTGTCAGAAAATTTTTTCACAAGCAAAATTTACTTGCTTTGGGACTTTATTCATAAACTAATAAGCTATTCTGCAAAACATTTTATTGATTAAAAGCAGTTTTCCTTCCTAAAGGAAAAACTCATTTCTAATTTCATGTTTACCCTTTTACATTGTTTAGGGTTTCAGGGTCATAGTCTTTTCCTTGGTTTTCAGATCACTAGTTCACAACCAAAATGATTTAGTCATGTAGACCAACTTTTTTTTTTTGGCCAAGATATTTTGGCATACATGGGGGACCTGAGAATTTGATTATCTGCTTTCCCTAAGTTCTGAGATCAGGAGACTGCATCTATCTTATTTATTGCCACATGGATTGAATTATTTTAAATGACTTAATAAGAGAAACCTTGAACCATGTCAGAGGTTAGATGTCTAGTTTCTTTTCTTTTTTTCACATACACAGTTTTCAAGGACTAATAGGAACCGTTGTCCAGATTGCTTATGGATCCTTAGCTTTTGGACTAAAATCTGTTACTAGATTTATATATAAGCTTTTCTGATAAACTTCAGAATACTGAAGAAAGCCAATAATAACTTTTTCTTAGATGAAGTTTATTGTAAAAAAAAAAGAAAAAGAGCGTTGGTTCCATATTATGCATTTTAAGATTCCAGAATTCAACTGTATCACTATTAGTTTTTTTTTTTTTTTTTTTAATAAAGGACCACTGAAAATCAAAACCATATAGTCTAGGTCATTATTTGTTGCTAAGGTATTTTCAGAAAAATTTTGATACTTAGTTTTCTAAGGTCTCCACACAGACTTTTCCCTCCCTCCCTCCCTTCCTTTGTCAGTGAAAATAAAAGAATTCATTTAGGGTAATTATATCTTTTCCACAGTAATTACTGCTTGTTTACTTGTAAGAGTTAAGACTCAGCAAGGGGTTAATAAAGAAGATGTGAAACTATTAGAAGTAGTTAGTAGAGAGAATTTTTTTAGGCTGTATACCTTTCAGTACCTTTCATGATTCACTGTTTCTGAGAAAAGTAACCAAGTAGGGAAA
>NW_006775771.1:1106192-1208096 GCF_000442215.2 Lipotes vexillifer | reverse complement strand
AGGGAAAGATGGTGTTAGATATCTTTGTTCTACTTTCACATTGTAATTATAGGATAATCTAACGTACTAATGGGCAGCACTTTGCTTATCTACTTTGTACCTCAAGATAATTTTATCTAAAACACCATTTAAAGCTAAATGGCTACCTCTTCTCTGAGGGAAAATAAAACTAGTCTTTTATCTGACAGGTTAAAAAAGCCATGATTGCATGAAAATATAAATGTTGTGCACATCTTTTTAAAGAAATTCCTTAAAATTTTGAAATGCTTTGAATTTTGATTTTGTATTTTGAGGGTACCTCAAGTGTAGAATGATCATGCTTTTTGTTTTGTAAAGCACAAATAGATACTCCATAACATATCATTAAATATTTTTCCCACAGAGAGAAACAAACACTAAAACAGGAAAATATGAAAGGATGGGAGGAGAAAACACATTTGTCGCTAGAGAAAATAAAAGCATAAGATTTATTTTTAAGTACTTTCAATGTATTTGAAGTAATTAAAATCTGCAGTGTCAGAATATGTATTCTTTGTTTTATGAAATTATTTGTAGCATTAAGTTTAATTTCTATTAAATTTTTAAAAATTTTTTGTTTTAAATCAAGTCTATATATTTAGATACATTAGACACTAAATATACTCTGCCCTGGTAAAAATTAATATACTGTATAAATTTCTTTTAGAAACAAATTTTTATTCATAACTTATTTTCCCGACTGTAATGAACATGATTATTTGTTAAAATCTGTGGACCAGGCATGATACAGGAATCAGCTGTCATTTCAATAAATTAATGCCATCACTTAAGTAGAAGTCAATATCATCTTAGTCAGTGAAGCATTGTAAATGGTCTGAACAAATGATCAGATTGTGGAACCTCAGAACTGCCTGGGTTTTCTCTTTAAGTGCTTGCCCTTTGTTTAGTCTGCTAAGTAATAAGCCACACTTTTAATTAAAAAACGTTTGTTAGCTGATTAATACATTTAGCCTACACTTTATTCAATAATAGTTTAAAATAGCTTAAATGTCCTTCAGGGCTTATAAAAAATTGTACAATAATTAACATAAAATAGGACAGTCTTTTCGATTCTTTGGTTAAACAAAAGCATATACAGTAAAGAACTTAATGGAGTTCAGATTATTCATTCTACTATTCATATATTGTTTTTATAGGCCATCTGTATAGGACCGGAAAACATGCAGATAATGTATCCAGCTATATTTGGCCAGTTATTGGCATTTGTAGAATTTTCCTGTAAACCTCCACAGTATGGACAGCTAGAAACAAAACACATTGCAAATGCAAAATATAATCAGGTAATTTGCTATAAATTATATTTACTCTGTAAATTTCATGGCTTATAAATATAGTCAGTTCCACTTAAGATGGACTTTGATTATCCCAGAAAATTTTCATTCACAAATAAACTTTCATATGTATGTTAACAGTTTAAGCTGAAAAGAAACACTATTTGGAAGACCTTTTCTGTGTTCCTTTTGTGTGTTTATTACTTTCTTTTCCCAAGTGGTTCTCCAGAAAGTTTGGCCTTTCATGTTACTCTTTCTTCGAAGTTCCTTTCTTTGTGTCCTCATCCCACTATAAAATGGCTTCTAAATCCCTAAGCCTAATCTTATCTAAAATAGATGTCTGCAAAACAAAATGAAGAAATCTGTGTGTACTAAATACGTCTACTACTGGTGTGAAATTTAGTTGGATTTTACATAAAAGATTTTTATAGCCATAATTGGCAAATTTTAACTTTGTTTTGGCTTAGGGGAAAAGTAAATTCCTGAATGCATGCACATGCTGATTTTGTTCACTCAACATAAAAATTATAATTTTACATGGTCCTAAACGTAGTTTTAATGTGTATTAACTTTTCTCATTCTATTTGTCTTGCAACACAATGGAATCACAATAGATCCAACTATTTGCACCGGTGAGTTAAATTTTCCTAAAATTGTCCTAACCTATTGGCAACAAATAAAGTACATCTTTCCCAGTTTTTGGTAGAATGCTCTATGTACTTTTCCTGATAGTTTTAATTTTTGCCTGGCTGAAAATTATTCTTTCATGAAGTACATATCTCTTTGAAAACTTTGCATGTAATATAACCTGGCCTAAAACCAAGGCCTAAACTTTAAGACAAAGAAACTTTTGCTTTGGAAACAATATGATTTCATTTAATCTCATTTTTATTTTAACTCTGTGAAAATATTACTTTCTAGGCGGAATGGGTAGCCTTGAATTATGTACCATTTGCTGAAAGGTCTTTAGAAGTAGTTGTGGATTTATACCAAAAAACAGCCTGTCACAAAGCAGTGGTGAATGAGAAAGTACTCCAGAATATTATTAAGGTATTTTTTTAAATTTCCATACTTTAATTTAATAATGTCAGTATTATTGAAATTTCTCTTTAGGTAATAATATATTATCATATATTGAGATAAATGGAAAATATAATTTGTTATTATTTATAGTTACTCTTCTCCAACATTCATGGATATTATTTAGGAAGCCGTTTTTTTTTTTTTTGGCTGTGTTGGGTCTTCGTTTCTGTGCGAGGGCTTTCTCTAGTTGCGGCGAGCGGGGGCCACTCTTCATCGCAGTGCACGGGCCTCTCACTATCGCGGCCTCTCTTGTTGCAGAGCGCAGGCTCAGTAGTTGTGGCTCACGGGCCCAGTTGCTCCGCGGCATGTGGGATCCTCCCAGACCAGGGCTCAAACCCGTGTCCCCTGCATTGGCAAGCGGATTCTCAACCACTGCACCACCAGGGAAGCCCAGGAAGCCGTTTTTTTAAAACGAGAAGGTTTTTTTAATGAAAAATATTTTAAAGTAAGAGTGCATTAGATTTTTTATGATTCTTAAATTTTGCCACATAAGACAATAAGCATCCTGTTTCTTAGGACAGGATGCTCTATGGTTTTGGGGCAGATGAGCCTGAGAGTGTTTCTCATCTGTAAAAGAAGGGTAATACCAATACAAATTTCATGTCTTAACCATTAAGAGATTCAATTGAGATATGGCATTTAATGATACTTGCCAAGTAGTCAGTGTTGAATAAAAAGTTAGGTTCCCCCTTCCTTCAATAGACAAGGAAATAACTGCCTAGGGGATCTTGGCAAGGATGAACAGAAGTAAGGAGTACCAGCAAAAAGGGCGAAGGAGATAAAGATCAATTAAGCAATATAAAAGATCATGGTATATTTTTAAAGCAGTGTTGAGAAATCCCACTTAGGGAGGTGGCAGGGCCTGGAATAGGTCTGAAAAAGTGGCTATGGGTATTACAAGCCATCATACGGCATCAGATTTTATTCTTTAACCATTGAAGCTTTGAACATGGAGGAGTGACATGAATCAGTTTGTATTTTTTAAGGAATTAAATAATCAGTTTTCTGTACGCCAGAACACTTCACTGATGCCACTTACTACATTGCATTGTGGTTAATTGGGCAAGGCTCTTCTTTCCTCAGAAACTGTGAGCTTCGTGACAGCAAGAACTGAATTTTCCAGTTCCATATACATTTATTGAGTATATACTATGTGCCAATCTCTGTGTTAGTTGCTTAAATATTTTTAAAAATAAATGTATAAATCAAATATATTTGCTGTGCTTAATATTCCCTTGACATTGGTAAAATACTAATCTAGTAGTAAACCATACTTTTCATTTATCTTATCTTGAATTATAACATGTTAATTCAGAGTGGCCAGTGTATAATTTAGTATTCTTTTGTTTGCATATGACACAAATTCAGGCTCTGACTAGCTTTAACAATAAAGGGACAGGCCTAGTTGGAAAATTCAGAGATGGAGGGCTTTAGGATTGGTTGATCCAGTGGTTCAGTACTATCAGCAAAAACCAGAATTTTTTTCCCTGTTCTGCTTTCCAAGGGGTTGACTGCATCCTAACTATGTTTCTTCTCATAGTTGTAGGCTAATAAAGGGATTATATGTCAGTAGCAGGTGTGTGTGTGTGTGTTTATCAGATTCTTCTTAAGTTACTGAAATTAAGTGAATCATCTTTAGTCCCATGCCCAGTCTTGAATCAGTGATTATGGCCAGAGAAATGGAGTAGATTGATTGGCTTAATAAACTAATCATCTCTTTACCCTAATTTCCAACTGGATGTGGGGAGGGGAAAGAGATAAATAGATTCTGGGTAGGCTAATTATCTGTTAGTGGAGACCCGTTTCATGCTAATATGTAATGGTTCACATGTTCACTGTGTGAGTATTCAGTAATCATTTGTGTGGAGGATGATGAGATCAGGTTTTATGTTCACTTCATAACATTAAAATATGAAAATGTATCTCATCTACTCTTTATCTTTCTCAGACTAGAATTTTTATATAAAAGCTGAATTTTCAGTCTAATGCACATTATCAAACGGTATGCTGAAACTATTTATTGATGGTGCTCTGGGATAACTCACTGTGATAGTTTGGTCAGTCTAGTCTTCTAGTTGTTGGATAGTACTATGACCAGAGAAATTCATTCTGAACCACTGAATTAGTTCTTTAATGATTAACAGCAACCTGTCTCAGAAGTTGACCAATTAAAAAGTAAGTCTCAATATTTTAGTCACTAGACATAGTTCAGATGCTGTGCTGTGTTCTCAAGGGTTAATGATAAAATAAACCAAGTTCTTGAATTATCAACTTTTCTCAAATATTTGGAAAAGGAAAAAATACATTAAAATGTTAGTGTAGAGTATAAAATTCAAAGAATTCTAAAGATAAAATATAAGACTTCGAAGTAATGATACTCTAGGCCATGTTTACCTAACCATTGGTGAAAAAATATAAGTAGTATTGATCTCTGTTGCATGGGAGAAACCCCATCAGTCAAATTATTTTCTGCCAGGAGAACTATGGCAGAATGCTCTAATTTTAAAACATCAAGTTGGAGAAGCTGCAAAATTGTAAGTTTCTTACTCTTAACTTTTCAGAAAACATCTCTATTTTTTATGATGCGAAACCGAGGTTCAAAAAGGTTATTATTCAGTCCTTATTCAGGGTCATTGTTTATAAAATGGACATAGGACTTAAAAGTATATCTTTCTAGGGAATTCCCTGGTGGTCCAGTGGTTAGGACTCTGTGCTTTCAGTGCTGAGGGTGCGGGTTCTATCCCTGGTCGGGGAGCTAAGATCCCATATGCCTCGGGGAGTGGCCAAAAAAAGAAAAGTATATCTTTCTAGGCAGTATGATTTGAGGACCATGTCTGAGAATTGGTCTTTCTAGAAAATAACATCCTATTTAAAATGAAAATACCTATGTTATTATTTTTTGCTCTCAGCTATAGTTTTTTTTAAAGTAATTAAAGCTGTGTGTGTTTGTTTTAATTAGTACTTATCTTAAACTGTCTTTATTTTCACAGACTCTTAGGGTTCCTCTCAGTTTGAAGTATGCCTGCCCTTCTGAAAGCACATGGAAACTAGCAGTATCTTCTCTCCTCAAAGTTCTTTCTATTGGGCTACCTGTTGCCCGGCAGCATGCTTCTTCTGGAAAATTTGACAGTATGTGGCCAGAACTAGCCAACACTTTTGAAGACTTTCTCTTTACTAAAAGGTCAGCTTATTCATTTTTACAGTTAAGACAGTCTTTCAAGAAGTAACACATTATACCTGTAATTGCTCTAAAAACAGTATTTCTCATTATTCATTAACAAAGTAATTGACTCTTAAGATTGCTAGATTGTATACAAAGAAGAAGTGGATTAGGCATTTATCCACTGGGTGCATTATCTGTGAGCGGGGGAGATTTTTGCTCTTTACAGTGTTTTGATTGTAAGACAGGGGTCTATATATAAGGTCACATGAATGCATCATAATTAAGGAGTCACGGTTTTAATTCGATGAAGTTAAGAAGATCCATTTTAAAAATCTGATGCCCATTTAGCATTACAAGAGAAAAACAACTTCAGAAAATGAGTTTTTTTAAGAATAAATAAGATCATTGGTAATAACGAACAGCTCTTTAAGATGTTTAAGTTTTGCAAAGAAGAATGGAATTTTCATTGTATACATTCCAACTGGGGGTATATCTTCAGGATGCTATTTTGACCCCTCACTGAATGAGAATAGGATAATTAGAATATGGAATTTTTTGAATGAGGAGTCTGCTGCAGTCTCTCTAGAGCTGTACTATCTAATACAGCAGTCACTAGCTACAATTAACTTAAATTTTTAATTAACTAAGACACATTAATAACTCAGTTCTTCATTCTCACTAGCCACGTTTCAACATTGCCATGTGTGGCTAGTGGTTGCTGTAGTGAGTACTGCAGATCATTGAACATTCCCATCATCACAGGAAGTTCTGTTTGGTAGCACTAATCTCAAATGTGCCATTTTACTAAAGATGGACTTAACCAGTAATAGCTGTGATAGGTAGGTAGTCTTCAGTACTCCTACAATCTAATTTTCCTTTGTGCTATAGTGGTGAAATTCTATGACAACAAAAGTTTTTCTATTTTTTTTTATCCATTAATCTTTTTTTTTTTTTTTTTTTTTTTTTTTTTTTTTTTTTTTTTTTTAAATATTAGCTTTTAGAAATAAGAGCTCTTTGCAGCTCAAAATCTTTCTGTTTAGAAATTACCCCTGGAATTCATGCTTATCTCACTGTTTTAAACTCCACTTTTTATTTAAGTAATCGCAAGCCTTAGTTCACATGTTTTAAAAGACATTTTGTGAGTTACTGGTTTATATCTTTGCTTAACAATGTAATAGGATTTAAAGGTTTTTTTCATTGATTTCATTTAAAATATTTGGTATTATATTTTGGGCAAATATTT
The DNA here is from genome assembly GCF_000442215.2 of Lipotes vexillifer. Taxonomy (NCBI): domain Eukaryota; kingdom Metazoa; phylum Chordata; class Mammalia; order Artiodactyla; family Lipotidae; genus Lipotes; species Lipotes vexillifer. Next base: position 1,201,297 of record NW_006775771.1, on the reverse strand, counting down.
TCCCCATATGCTCTTTGCCTTTAATTATGGTTATGATTTGTTGACTGTGCATTTTTTATTTTTATGCAATGAAAGCTCTCCCTCTTCTGTTACTTTTAGGCCTAGAACATCTTTCTTCATTTAGTAAACATATTTATTGATGCATTTTCTGGTAGTTGTTATAGTTGCCTTATTTTATTTAATTCCCTAACCCAGTTGTAATGTATTTTGGGGCAAAGTGAGGCTGTAAATGGATTTTTCTGTTTAATTTGCCTTCTGGTTTTCCTTTGTCCATTCACTAAGTAATGTTTCTCATTTTTAAATAGTCTAGAGTCACTTTCAGGACTATGTATTCCATTCCATTCTGTGGTTTGTTCCTTCTCTGTTATCACACTGTTTGAATTAATTGAGCTCTTCATTGTATTTTAATATTTGGTAGGGTGAGACTCCAGCTCTCCTCATCACTATGTTTATCTTTTATAACCAAGACTATCTTTGTTAAGGAGTCGGATCTCCCTCCTTTTATTCCAGAAAGCAGATAGGAAGCTGTTTTTTTTTGTTCTTTTTTTTTGCGGTACGCGGGCCTCTCACTGTTGTGGCCTTTCCCGTTGCTGAGCACAGGCTCCAGATGCGCAGGCTCAGAGGCCGTGGCTCACAGGCCCAGCTGCTCCACGGCATGTGGGATCTTCCCGGACCGGGGCACGAACCCGTGTCCCCTGCATCGGCAGGCAAACTCTCAACCTCTGTGCCACCAGGGAAGCCCCATTAATCATTTTTTAAAACTATAGAATGATGAATGTGTCATGCACTGCTATTTAATCATTAAAAATTGTTAGTTTGAAACCATTTAAATTATAAATTTCATATACTTGAAGAAAAACCTACATTGGCATATTGATAATGATTAGATGAGTCTACACAGAATGATTTAACTGAAGAGTTTCTATCTTTCTAATGTGGTTTAGTTATTAAGTAAAGAAAAGTTGTAGAGTGCAGAAGGTTAACTTACAATTTTCTCTATAAAGGCTTATCTGATATTTCAGAATTGGAAGTAATGACATGTGATCGTAATTTCTGTTTCCATAACTGGTCAGACTTTGTTTTGCTTTCTTATATATTTCTCAACTCTAGAAATCTTATTAATACCAATGCAAGCATATTCTTTGTATTGAATACATGCAGGAAAATCATAGTGACTCACAAAGCATATCTAAGCAAATTCTGTTTTCATTTTTAAAATAACCCTGGGTATTTGAGTTCCTTTGTGGACTCTGTTGCCTAAGTCACTACGTTAATTTGTATGAAGCAAACAGATTTAGAAATTTAAAATTTTCCCTTTTTTCTTTCTCAATTATCTGTCTGTATATGCATGTTGCCCTATTAATAAGTTGAATGAGCTTAGATCAGGTTTTTTGAAATGAGTAAAACTTCTTTAAGAATTTCTTTTCCTATGACTGAGTCTTTCCACCATCTTTCTTATTCTTAAGTTTCTTATTGAACATTCTTCATTTTCCAAGCTTTGTTCTTATTTTATTAAATTCAGTTTCTTAAGTACTTCTTTGTGTACAGGAAAGTAGGTAGAGAAACAAAGGCCTAATAATAGGTAATTAACATTTTATGTAATTTTTATATTCATGCAGTTGTAGTATAATTTCATTACAGTATTTTGCCTGTTGGAGGCCCTACTTACATTAAAGATTTGAGTATATTGAGTATGTTGAAAAATCACACAGTTTAAGAAACAGTTAACATAGAGGATAAGAGCATTCATTGACTCAGGAGCCAGATTACCTGGATTCAAATCCCAACTGTACAACTTTGTAACTGTGATATTTTGTACAAGTTATTTATCTTTCAGTGACTCATTTTCCTCATCTGCTAAATTGGAATAGTAATGCTACCTAACTCGTAGGGTTATTGTGAGGATTAAATCATTTAAATGAATGCTTAGAATAATTCCTGGAATGTAAGTGCTTCTATTAAAATGCTTGCTCCTACTATTATTCTCATAATCATTATTTCTTTCACTTAAGAGAAACTGACATTATCCATATCCTTTACCGTGAAACAGCTATATTTTAAACTAAAAACTTAAAGACCAAAACTCTAAATAACTGGGACTAGGAAATTTACCCCTAAATTTGGGGGGGTTTTTTAACGGCTAGAAAAAAAATAAAGGTACGAAATTCTGGTACTAAGTAACACAGAATCAGTGTTCTAAGTTGTGGTTATTCTAGTTACAAATTTAAGCCTTCTACTACATGAAGTAATAGAAAGATACCCTGTATTGAGAGTCAGGAGACCTGTGGCTTACTCTTGACACTGCCACCTACTTTCTGTTCACCTTGAACTGGTCATTTCCTCTCAGTTGGCATCATTGTCCTTAATTGTAAGACTAAATTAACTGATTTGACTAGTTGTAAAAGTCAACAATTATTTTATGTATTTTGACTTAATGTTTTTTTGTTTTGTTTTGTTTTTTGCGGTACGCGGGCCTCTCCCGTTGCGGAGCACAGGCTCTGGATGCGCAGGCTCAGTGGCCATGGCTCACGGGCCTAGCCGCTCCGCGGCATGTGGAATCTTCCTGGACCGGGGCACGAACCCGTGTCCCCTGCATCGGCAGGCGGACTCTCAACCACTGCGCCACCAGGGAAGCCCTGACTTAATGTTTTAATCAGTGTTTTTAATTGAATAGTTTACATTGATAAAGCCAATTTAGTTTTTATTTCATAGTCCAAAAATACCTTAAGGCTCAAAGTGAAAGCTTTTATTAGTTAGTTGATGATAAAAATGCAGTGCTCACTAAGAGAACTTAAAAACCATGCACATTTTCACAGTTTCATGAGAAGATTTTGCCTTTGTCTTTGTTTTCCAAATAATTGATTACTTTGGAAAATCACAAGCTGTTAGATTTTAAATTTTATTTTATGGCACATATACACAATGTTCTATAATTGAAATCTATCAGTAGTAGTATTTGAACAGTAGGAAGAGTGTTTGGAATAGCATGACTTAGGTTTTTAGATAATATGAATATTTGAGTATCTTTTATATTGGAACATTTATAAGTTTTTTTAACCTAATTACTGATACTCAAAGACTGTGTGAATAACCATACCTTTCTCTGTGATGTTTCCCAACTGTTTATGGTCTGCAAGCTGCTTTCATACAGTAACAGCAACAGTACAGTAACAAAGAAAACAAATAAAACCAAAATCAACTAGAAGAAACAATAGGCTTTGGACATCACTGAGGACTATCATAAGTGAATGAATTGTTTAAATGAGTGAAAGAAAAACAATTAAAAATGAGAAACATAAGGACTGTAACCTGGTGGACACTTTAAGTCTGTTAGGAATTCATTCAGCCACCCTTTGAGTACCAAAACATGGTGTTTGTCCTCTAGAAGACACATGGGCTAGTGGGAATTCATACGATTAATAGTCTGTTGACCTTCAGTTAAAAATCACTAAGTACTATCCAAAAGAATTGAAATGAAACGTGTTCACACAAAAACTTGTACACTAATGTTTATAGCAGCGTTATAACAGCCAAAAAATGAAAACAATCCAAATGTTCAACTGATGAATGGATAAATTAAATGTGATATGTACATCCATACAGTGGAATATTCAGCCATAAAAAGGAATGAAATACTGATGCATGTTACAACATAGATGAATCTTGAAATCATTGTGCTAAGTGAAAGAACCCAGACACAAAAGACCATATATTATATGATCTCACTTATGTGATATATCCAGAATAGGCAAATCATTAGAGATAGAAAATAGATTAATGGTTATCAGAGTTGGGAGGAGGGTAGAATGGGGAGTGACTACTAATGGATACAGTTTCTTTTGGAGGTGATGAAAATGTTCTAGAAGTAAAAGAGGTGACCATTGCACAACTTTGTGAATATACTAAAAAGCTGAATTATGCAATTTAAAAGGGTGAATTTTATGGTGTATGAATTATATCTCAAAAAATAATTTTAATGTACCATTCAGAGAGAACTGTTGAAAAATACACATAATACTTGATCAGTTTGAAGCCTCTTTTCTTTCAAATAAAGATTCATGAAAAAAAATTTTTTTTAATTACTAACTACTGTACTCCTCAAGCTTAGAGACTATACGTATCTTATATGGCCCATTTGTACCTGCAATATTGACTATCTCCCTTTATAATTTATAGGTAAATTCTGTTAATCATCTGTGTTTTTAAAAGCTTGACCAATGTTTTTTGATATGCTCACAGTATCTAGAAAGGATACTAACTATAAATTAAAATAAATAAACATTAGTATGAGTTCTGAGATGAGAATATTCAACCTTTGCACAATTGAATAAATTCCTGATTTTATTGATCATTAGGATTAGGAGGAGTGAACCTTTCGGCTTTGTATGCTGCTCTCTTCCCTCATTATAAGATATTTTAAAACTACAGTTCAGGGGCTTCCCTGGTGGCGCAGTGGTTAAGAATCCGCCTGCCCATGCAGGGAACATGGGTTTGAGCCCTGGTCCAGGAAGATTCCACCGGCTGCGGAGCAACTAAGCCTGTGCACCACAGCTACTGAGCCTGCGCTCTAGAGCCCGTGAGCCACAACTACTGAAGCTCGTGTACCTAGAGCCTGTGCTCCGCAGCAAGAGAAGCCACTGAAATGAGAAGCTCTCTCACTGCAATGAAGAGTAGCCCCCCCCCCGCCACAACTAGAGAAAGCCTGTGTGCAGCAACAAAGACCCAGTGGAGCCAAAAATGAACAAATAAATAAATGAAATCAGCCCCCCCCCCCCCGCCACAACTAGAGAAAGCCTGTGTGCAGCAACAAAGACCCAGTGGAGCCAAAAATGAACAAATAAATAAATGAAATCTATTTAAAAAATTGGAAGTCTCAAAAAAAAATAAGGTTCAGTGTTTCTGATATGTGATCCCAATAATATTAATACTGTGTGTTCCTGATAAGCTTTTTATTAGTACAATAGTTAGCCAATTGGTATTTGTCTTTGTGTGTGTGTGTATTTTAATACCTGTGGTTAGATAAACCAAATTATACCAAATAGAGCAAAAATAGCTCTAGATACAAAACTCTATACTGTACCTCTTAATCTAAATATGATAATACTATTTTTACATTTATAACTTTTATAAAAGAGAAGAACTTAGGCTCAAATATCATATAAATCTAGGTTCAAATTGTGGCCTTGTCATTTATTTACGATGTGTTCTTGGTCATATTACTAGCCATTCGAACCTTCAGTTTCCTCTTCTGTCAATTACATGATAATACATGTGGTTACTGTGGAACATAGGAGATGATGTAAATAAAGCTCTTAATACAGTGGCTGGCTCTCTAATTTTTGCTGTCACAATTATTGTTATAATCATTACCATCCTATTCTCAGCTGTTTTTAAGTGCTTAATATTTCATTGTTTCATAAGTTTAATAGAACTATACTGCTCATTCTTATTCAGAGCCACAGGGTCTAGAATTAGCTTTGGTTCCCTCGGAACTGTTGATTTATTCTGATCTTGTTGGAACACTGTTCTGTTTTAGAAAGTCTGAATCAGTCCACTTCTTTCCAGATGTTCTCTATCTTCTACTGTAAAGATATTTAGTATTAGTATATTGTATTTATTACAAATTAATGCTCAGTGGGCTGTTGCTGAGTGAATAATTCAGCATCTTGACCAAGGCTCTTTTAACTTTTTCTGAAATTACTGGCAATGTAAGTGAATTCAGTTTTTGTCACAGTGGTAATTTTTGCTGTAACTCCAGATGATAGTATCTTTACTTTCCTTCGTTTTTCATTCATAGTATTAAAAGAAGTTTTTTTCTACAGGTTTTATTTAGTTCAAGATTGGACTAATTATTTTTGTAGCTAGAATTTCATGTTTGTAATTAGCTTAGTCATTTATACTAATAAATTTAAAATACTATTCTTTTAAATAATTGATAATGTTCCAACTTGGGTGAGAAAATATATTTTTTTGATACTCGAATTCTGTTTATTTTCTGTTTGTGTTTTAAGGAAATATTTTACCTTTAAAAATCAAGTCTTTTATTTATTTATTTTTTAGCATACCTCCAGATAACCTCTCTATTCAAGAATTTCAAAGAAATGAAAGTATTGATGTTGAGGTGAGAAAGATATTTAAAACATTTTCCTGTGGCCATTTATGAAAACCAAATAGTAGAAATGTTGAAACTGTAAAATTGCTAAAAAAAAAAATAAAAGTAAAGTGATAGGTTGAGCTTGAACCTAAAAACATTAAAACACAAAGGTTAAAGTTTAATTTTTAAAGCAGTGACATTTAAAAAATTAATTTCTTATATTTATTAGCTTTGTGCTGTGTGCGTGTTGTCCAGATACTTAGTTGTGTCCATTTAATAATTTTAAAAAGCAGTTGATTTAGTAAAATAAATCCATCAGTCAGTGAGCATGTATTTGAGAGTGTACTTTATAGTTTGACAAATCAGATATTTGTATTTAAATTAATCAATATGTTGCTCAGATTTTTCTGTTTTAAACAGATGTAGAAGCAAATAATGAATGTTTTTTTAAAGAATATATTTTGCTGATTATAACTGGAATTTAAAGAAGTAGTTTTTGGTTATGGATTTTTTTGTTGGGGGGGCGTTATTTTTTCCCTTTAAGTGGGATAAGGGAACTTTTAAGTAAAGCAAATCAAATAAATTACATAGAAAGCATAGGCATCATATCGATATATAGATGCAAAATATTGCCTTTTGTCCCATTGCTATATTAACTCTTGAAAACTCTTCTTCAAACTTTTCTTCTTTCTCTTCAAAAGGCAAAATAACATATTGTATATTAGAAATAAATTATTTAACAAAAATGAATATAACTTCTTAATGGCTCATTTTTATGGTTCTAAAAGGAGATTTAAATCATGTTCTTAATCCTGTTTTAGATACTTTATTCTAACATGGATACATTTCATATGCTGATTTTTTTCTCCAGAGCGCTCTTTGAATTTATCATGTTGCAGATCAAAATTTATTGAAGTTTTTGTGTAGTAAACAGTTTATAGTATTGACTATTTTGTAATAAAGTTACTTACTAAGACAGATGAGGGAAACAGACTAATTATCCTGCATATTAACATTAAAATGGTTGTATATTTCTATTAAGAAAGATTCTTTAACTGATTTTCTTTTAAAATAAAATTTAAATTTTACCTTAGAAATTGTCATTTGAGTTAGTCTCTTCCAAGAAAAAAAAATACCTTTGAATTTGCATCTTTTGTTTTTAGGTAGTTCAGCTTATCAGCACTGAGATACTACCTTATGCCAATTTTATTCCTAAGGAATTTGTTGGTCAGATAATGACTATGCTTAATAAGGGATCAATACATTCTCAGTCATCTTCATTTACAGGTATGTTATTTCAATATTTTTTTTTTTTAATGTTAATAAGTATTGAAGCACTTTTGAAGAAGCTGACTTCTACTAGAAATGTTTACTCCTACAATTGTGGTAAATGTAAACAGGAGAATGGTTAAGAATGTGATATAGAATATTAAGCTTTATGAGGGGAAAACGTGGTAAATATTCTGTGATGAATTAAATTGCAAAGACTTATGGAATCCACCTAAATCATTGCAGGCTGACATAAATCACCAGTTTTGTGAAGTCATGGATTATTGGGAGGTAATGAATGTGTATTCTGCCACTTAGTAGTTGGTTAAGTGTCAGTGTTTTTTGGTTTTTTTTTTTTGTGGTACGCGGGCCTTTCACTGCTGTGGCCTCTCCCGTTGCGGAGCACAGGCTCCGGACGCGCAGGCTCAGCGGCCATGGCTCACGGGCCCAGCCGCTCCGTGGCATGTGGGATCTTCCCGGACCGGGGCACGAACCCGTGTTCCCTGCATCGGCAGGCGGACTCTCAATCACTGCGCCACCAGGGAAGCCCCCTAAGTGTCAGTTTTGTCATCTGTAAAATAAAGATATTAATACCAACCTCTCAGGACTATAAATTGCAGAGCTAGTTCATTAAAAAAAAAAAATCCTTAACATTTGTTAAAACTAAGATTTAGTGAATGACCACAATGTGCAGGGTATTATGCTAGAATATTAATCTCATTCCTCACAACATTTCTGTGAGGATAGGTTCTACTGTATTACAGAGGGGAAATGGGTTTAGAAAGGTTGAAAAAAATTGCCCCCAGTCTTAAGGCTGGAGACCAAAGTTCATCCTTAAAAAGAACCACATGCTTCTTTTGATGTACCATATTGAGAGATGAGATGTAAGTTGCTTTTTGCTATTATTTCTTTTTTTAAACCTATGCTCAAGTGTTAAATGTAATCATGGCACCATAATGTGATTTTTTTGGTGAGATAATTAAAAAGTTCTAAATTTGTGCCATGCATATCCTTAGTCCCCAGAATTTACTAGAGCTGTGACTAAATTCTACCAAACTGTGGTAAACACTTTAAAGAGCATTTCTGTGTACAGTTTGACCACTAGATACTGCTTACTTCACAAACTCGTTCTTTTTCCTAGCCCAGACAATTTTTAAAATTAATTTGGTAAAGTACAGGTTTGAAAACATTAGAACCTCAGAGAAAAAATTTTGAAGTCCATTTATCTTAATTTAGTCAACTTTTTATTAAGAATATTTAAAAATTATAGATAAATTTTTATAAAATACATTTTAAGAACCATGCTTATAATTATATGTAAATATTCTAAGCTAAATAAGGATTACCAAGTTACCATGTATACTTTTTCTAGCAGTTTTCTGATGATACCTCTTGCCATTTATAATATTAAAGTTACCAAGATAAAGAAGGTACCTGTATGTTCTTCCAGTGACTTGACCATTGGACACAAATTTCTCAGCTTTAACTTGGACTTTTCTTTAAACATATATATACAAAGTCTTTCCTGCTAATAAACAAGACCAAGCTATAACACAGAGGTTCCAGTGATTATTTTTGGTCCCCTGCTCTTAAGTATGATTTGACAGCCACAGCTCACAGGCGTTTGAGGACATCTTCCAACACAAAAGAGAAAGACCAAAACAAATGAAGAGAGGGTGAAAGAAGCTGGTAGGAAAGAGATAAAATGCAGAGCCATAGAAAACATTTATTTTAACAAATATATAATTAGGATGCTTAAGGAGACAAAAGATTTTACATTCATGAAACAAGAAGAATGATATTAAAATGGAACAATCAGAACACGAAAGAGCTCAAAGAAGCTAAAAATATGATAGCTGAAATATGTTCAATGGAGGGTTGGAAGAAAACATTAAGGAAATATAACCCAGAAGTAGAGCAAAGACAAACAAGTGAACAGTATGAGAAGAAAGAAAGAAAATGGATCCGAGGGATCTAACATCTGACAATAGGTCTTCCAGAAAGAGATAATAGAGAAAAGCTAGTAGAGGAAATTATCAAAGAAACAAACTGAAGATATAAATCTGCAGATTAAAAGCAGTCTCTCAGTACCCAGAATGGTGAAAGAAAAAAGACTCACAATAAGACATGTCATAATGAAATACCAGAATAATAGAAATAAAGAGAAGATGCTAAAAGATTTCAAAAAAGAAAAGAAAAAGTTCCAACACAAAAGAGTTGTATCAAAAGGACATTGCAATTCTCAGCAACACTGGATGCTCAGAGACATTGAGGTTATGGTTTCATAGTCATAAACGGAAAAGATTTTTAACATGGAGTTTTATACCTAGGCCCACTGTTGGCCAAGTGAGGAGTGTAGAATGGTAATTCTCAAATGTCAGTGTGCATTATCCTCACCTGGAGTGAAGTCATTGCTGGGCTGTAACCCCAGAGTTTCTGATTCAGTAGGTCTGGGGTGAGGCATGAGAATTTGCACTTCTAACAAGTTCTCTGGTGGTGCTGATGCTGCTAGGAACCACACTTTGAGTACTACAGTAAAATGACATTTTCAGAAATGTAAGGTCTCAAAATTTTTACTTCCCATTCACTTTCTCGGGTACTACAGAACATGCCCTGTGAAAACAAAGGAGTAAATCAAGAAAAGGGAAAGTATGAGGTCTAGAAAGTAAGATATAACACAAGAGAGGAAAAAAACAACTCATAGGGTGAGGCCAAAGACTAGTTCCAGGATATAACTGGACAGTATGTCCAGAGAGCAACTAGTCCAGACTGGAGCAGAGGTCAGGGTCCAGGGAAGATGTTGCCAAGAGAAAAAAAGAAAGAAAGAAACAGACAAACAAACGGATTATTCCAAGTTTGACCATGTGGAAGATTATTGAGAGGTACTCTAGTGCTGTAGAAGTGTATAAAAAGAGCAAGACAAGAAAGATGTTGAAGTGATGAGAGTGGGTAGTCTTGCCTTGTTTCTTGACCTTGCAAGGAGGAAAACTGTTTGTGTGTGTGTGTGTGTGTGTGTGTATGGTATAAGTTTTTCATAGATGCTCTTTATCAGTTAAGGAATTTCCTTCTATTCCTAGTTTGCTAAGAATTGTGTCATTAAGGTGTATTTATTTAACCTTGTATTAACCATCAAACATTGCTAATTCTACAGAAGCAGAGATTGATATTCGTTTGAGAGAAGAATTTTCTAAAATGTGTTTTGAAACACTGCTCCAGTTTTCCTTCAGTAATAAAGTCACAACACCTCAAGAAGGCTACATCTCACGGATGGCACTCTCCGTGCTTCTAAAGAGGTCTCAAGATGTACTACATCGTTATATAGAGGATGAAAGATTAAGTGGTAAATGCCCTCTTCCAAGGTATATGTATATATGTATTTTTTTAATTAAAGAAGGAAATACACTGTCATAGTTATTAATACTTTTAAAAATCTCTGGAAATCAAGTGTTTTCATAAGTGATCTGAACTTAACCTGAGGCTGTTTATAGTTTTATTTATCCCATACAGTGTAAATATTCATAAGTTTTGCTGCAGATATATTACTGTGTTTTATTATGGGGTGCTTTTTCATACTGCTCATGGAGTCTAAGTAATATATGGTATATATACCAAATTACTTATTTTAATTCGAAAAAAATTGAATTCTAAAATATATCTTCTCAAGGATTTCTGGGTAAGAACTTGTGGGTCTGTATGAACACGTGATCGTGACTCTCTCTAGAGAGAAAATAATAGATAAATCATACTTTATGAACTTCCTAGTTTTACAGTCATTTCTAGGTTTCTCTGTAAGTCATCTAGCCATATCTTAGATCTTCTTTTCATCTAATTTGCTTAATTAAGCCCTTGTACCTAAACTGATTTGCTTCTCATGTAGTCATGCCATGCCAGTTGAAGGGGATCTAGGTCTTTCTGCTAAGCCAAGGCTAATCAAAGTTGGGGTATATATCAGAATTCATTAAAAAATACAATCATAAATTGCAGTTATGTTGCCAATCTTTTTTTTTTTTTTTTGCGGTACGTGGGCCTCTCACTGTTGTGGCCTCTCCTGTTGCGGAGTACAGGCTCCGGATGCGTAGGCTCAGCGGCCATGGCTCACGGGCCCAGCTGCTCCGCGGCATGTGGGATCTTCCCGGACCGGGGCACGAACCCATGTCCCCTGCATCAGCAGGCGGACTCTCAACCACTGTGCCACCAGGGAAGCCAATCTATTTTTTAATGTGTAAGTTAGAGGTTAAGGCAAAGCAAATGAAGCAAACAGAAAATAATATTGGAAGACAAAGTTATCAAAGTCAGGAAAGAGTTAGGAAAATCATTTCAGGTCCCATCTCATAAGGCAGTAAATCAGTAACCCTAAGTCTTTGATTACATTCTTATTTACTTAGAATAAATCTCCAGAGTTGGGATTGACCTGTCAAAAGATATAGACATTTTAAAAGGTTTTGATATATATTACAAATTGCCTGTTAGAGACTTCTGTCAGTTTATGTTCTCCCAGGAGTATATGACTGTCTTTTCCCTCAATTTTTAGCAGTTTAAAATTATTTGCTACTTTATCACTTATTTTATCTTTTTAAAAATTTGATGAATGAAGAAATAGCCACATAGTAGTTTGCTTTTTATTTAATTTTTCTTTTCTTTTTTAAATTACCAATACTTATTTGCCATTTGTATTTCTACTTTTAGCATCCACTGTATTTTGAATTTCTAGAACATAAATTATACCTTCTAGTGGATTTTATACAAAAACATTCCAAAGACAGATGTTAATAATTTGGTTATTGTCATGATTGAAAATTGATTTATTAAAATTGACCTCTGAAGCATACTTGGAAAAGCAGTAATGGAGTTGCCTTGATTGGAATATTTTTATTGGGGTATAAGATATTATTCGATTGCACAAAGCAGCTTTCCTTCATTTTTTGTGTTTTAAGTGTTTATTGCTTTGAGACTTATTTATAGTTGTTATACTGTATCATCCTATGTGTGATGCAGTATTATTGCATTATTTTCTAAAAAGCTACACTGCAACACAGTAAAATATTTGTATACTTACAAAGAGAGGCTTGAAATAGTACCCTGTCATTGTATTAGGAAAATCTTATCTGTTGAGTGATAACACAGATTCATACCAGGAGTAGGGTGTCGGCGAGGACTGTAGAGCAGAAGAGATATATTTCTGCAAGGAGAAAGAAAGAAATCAAACTACTCTTGTTGGTCCTTTACTCCAAGTTTATTCTTCATTGCTAATGTCTCCAAACAGTGTCACCTTGGGGTTTATTTCGAGCATATTTCTTATTTGTTGTTTTAGAAAGTTAAATAAGTACTATTGTGATTTTAAAGATACTTTTAACAGCATGATAAAATATGTGAAGGGGGTAATAGTGATCTTTATTTCCCTTTAAGCTTTGGCAAATCTCTTTTAGTCCTAATAAGTTAAAAAAAAAAAAAGAAAAACTGCCGTAGAAGTTTTAAAAGCACATCTTGTACAGTGTTGTAATTTGAAGTAGTTCTATGACATACCTTTTACTAATAAATTTAGATTTGCATGAGTAGATTGCCTCCCCCGTTTTAATGTTGATAACTTAGAATAACTATAAATCTTAATTGCACACTGAAGTACATGTTAATGAAATGATTTTCTTTTATAAGAATTTAAAACTAATACTAACTTTGCATTGTTTTGTGTTCAGTGTTTTCCAAAGTATGTCTGTTTGTATAACTTAGTACAAAACACACATGGAATATCTTAAAATCTTGATGGAAATAATTTCCCATCTTTTTTTTAGGCAACAAGTAACAGAAATTATATTTGTCTTAAAAGCAGTCAGTACTCTCATCGATTCACTTAAGAAAACTCAGCCTGAGAATGGTAAGTGCTTGGAAACTCAGTTATTCTAAATTTATAACATCTATGTTCTATTTGTGTTGTATTTTTATACTACTATTAACTGAGTTTTAGGAACATAACAGCTATAAGACATTTTCCTCCAGGCCTTATGACAACAAAGCAGCAAGTCCATTAGGATGTCAATTAAGTAAATTTACTTTGTAATGTTTTCTTTATTTTAAGCAAATTTTGCTGACTTTCCCCCCCACCCAGCTTTGAGATGTAGTTGACATACAACCGTGTATAAGTTGAAGGTATACAACTTGTTGATTTGATACCCTTTTATATTGCAATATGTTTACCATGGAAGTGTTAGCTAACACCTCCATCATGTCACACAATTACCATTCCTTGTCTGTGCTGACAACATTTTAAGATCTACTCTCTTAGCAACTTGCAAGTATATAACACAGTATTATTAACTGTAATCACCATGCTGTATACTAAATCCCTGGAATTTATTCATCTTATACCTGGAAGTTTGTACCCTTTGACTAACATCTACCCATTTCCCTGACCCTCCCAGAATTGGCAACCACCATTCTACCCTCTGTTTCTAGGAGTTCAGCTTTTTTAGATTCCACATATAAGCGATATCATAATATAGTATTTGTCTTTCTCTATGTGACATTTCACTTAACATAATACCCTCAGATCCATCCCATTGTCTCAAAAGGCAGGATTTTCTTTCTCATGGGTGAATAATATTTTGTTGTGTGTGTGTGTATATGTGTGTTTACAAATATATATAAATATACACATGTAGCACATCAGTATCCATTCATCCATTGATGGACACTTAGGTTGTTTCTATGTCTTGGCTATTGTGAGTAATGCTACAGTGAACATGGGGGTGCAGTTATCTCTTTGAGATCCTGTTTCCTTTTTCTTTGGACATATGCCTAGAAGTGGAGTTGCTGGATCATATGGTAGTTCTATTTTTAATTTTTTGAGGAAACTCTATACAGTTTTTCATGGTGGTTGTACTAAATTACATTCCCATGCACAGGGCACAAGGCTTCCCTTTTCTCCACATCCTTGCTAACACTTAATATTTCTTATTTTTTTGATGACACCATTCAAACAGGTTTGAAGTGATACCTCCTTGTGGTTTATTATTATTTTATTTATTGAGGTACGATTGGTTTATAACATTATATGTTTCATGTGTACAACATTATATTTTTACTTGTGTATATACTACACTAGTGTGCTCACCACCAAAAGTTTAGTTTGTATCCATCAGGTGTCCCCCTTTATCCATTTCACCCTCCCCCATCTCCCTTCCCTTCTGGTAACCACTACTCTGTTCTCTTTATCTATGTGTTTGTTTTTATTTGGTTTGGTTTGTTTGTTTATTATTTTTTAAAAAAAATATTCTACATATGAGTGAAATCATACAGTATTTGTCTTTCTCCATCTGACTTATTTTGCTTAGCATAATACCCTCAAGTTCCACCATGCTGTTGCAAATGGCAAGATTTCCTTCTTTTTTATGGCTTAGTAGTTGTATCCCATTGTATATATATGTATATATGTGTGTGTGTGTATAGAGCATCATCTTTAGCCATTAATCCATTGATGTTTCCATTTCTTGGCTATTGTAAATAATGCTGTGATGAACATGGGATGCATGTATCTTTTCAGATTAGTATTTTCGTATTCTTCAGATAAATGCCCAGAAGTGTAACTGCTGGATCATATGGTAGTTCTAGTCTTAATTTTTTGAGGAACCTCCATACTGTTTTCCATAGTGGCTACACAAATTTACATTTTCACTGACATTGTATAAGGATTCCCTTTCCCCTCCACATCCTAATATTTGTTATTTTCTTGCCTTTTCAATAGTAGTCATTCTAATGGGCATGAGGTTATATTCCATTGTGGTTTTGATTTGCATCTCCCTAATGATTAGGCATGTTGAGAATCTTTTCATGTGCCTATGGCCATCTGTATGTCTTTTTTTTTTTAATAAATTTATTTTATTTATTTTTGGCTGCATTGGGTCTTCGTTGCTGCACGCAGGCTTTCTCTAGTTGCATCGAGCGGAGGCTGCTCTTCGTTGAGGTGCACAGGCTTCCACTGCAATGGCTTCTCTTGTTGCACAGCACAGGCTCTCGGTACACGGGCTTCAGTAGTTGCAGCATGCAGGCTCCGTAGTTGTAGCGCACGTGCTTAGTTGCTCTGCGGCATGTGGGATCTTCCTGGACCAGGGCTCAAACCCGTGTCTCCTGCATTGGCAGGCGGATTCTAAACCACTGTGCCACCAAGGAAGCCCCATCTGTATGTCTTTTTTGGAAAAATGTCTATTCAGATCCTCTGCCCATTTTTTAATAGAGTTGTTTGTTTTTTTGTTGTTGAATTGTATGAGTTCTTTATGTATTTTGGATATTAACCCCTTATCAGATATAATGACTTGCAAATATCTTCTTCCATTTGGTAAGTAATCGTTTCATTTTGTTGATAGTTTCCTTTACTGTGCAGAAGCTTTTTAGTTCGATACACTCTCATTTATTTATTTTTGCTTTTCTTACCCTTGCCTGGGGAGATATATCCAGAAAGATATTTCTAAGACCAGTGTGAATGAGTGTACTGCCTATGTTTTTGTCTAGGATTTTTATGGTTTCAGGTCTTACATTCAAGTCTTTAATCCATTTTGAGTTGATTTTTGTGTCTGGTGTAAGGTAAGTAATATAGTGGTCTAGTTTTATTCTTTTGCATCTGGCTGTCCAGTTCTCCCAACACCTTTTATTGAAGGCACTGTCCTTTCTCCATTGTATATTCTTTGTTCTTTTGATGTAAATTAATTTTCCATATATGTGTGGGTTTATTTCTAGGCTCTCAACTGAATTCCATTGATCTGTGTGTCTGTTTTGCTGGCAATACCAGGCTGTTTTGATTGCTACAGTTTTGTAGTATAATTTGAAAACAGTGTGATACCTACAGCTTTGTTCTTTTATTCTCAGGATTGCTTTGCTCTTCAGGGTCTTTTGTGGTTCCGTATAAATTTTAGGATTTTTTTGTTCTATTTCTGTGAAAAATATCATTGGGATTTTGATAGGGATTACATTGACTCTGTAGGTTGCTTTAGGTAATATGGACATTTTAACAATGTTAATTCTTCCAATCCATGAGTATGGAATATCTTTCTATTCCTTTGCATCTTCTTCAGTTTCTTTCACCAGTGTCTTATAGTTTTCAGTGTACAGGTTCTTTCACCTCCTTGGTTAAATTTATTCCTAGGTATTTTATTCTTTTTGCTGCGATTGTAAATGAGACTGTTTTCCTTATTTCTCTTTCTGATAGTTCGTTGCTAGTGTACAGAATACAACAGATTTGTGTATGTTGATTTCACACCCTGCAACTTTAATATATTCATTTATTATTCCTAACAGTTTTTTGGTGGAGTCTTTAGGAGTTTCTATATATAAAATCATGTCATCCAGAAATAGTGATAGTTTTATGTCTTCCTTTCCAATTTTGATGCCTTTTATTGGTTTCTCTTGCTTAATTGCTTTGGTTAGGACTTCCAATACCATGTGAGTAAGAGTAGTGAGAGTGGGCATTCTTGTCCTTTTCCTGATCTTAGAGAGATGGCTTTCAGTTTTTCACCACTGTGTATGATGTTAGCTGTGGGTTTGTCATACAGCTTTTATTATTGTTGAGGTACAGTCCTCTATATCCATTTTATTGAGAGTTTTTATTAGAAACATAGGTGTTGAATCTTGTCAAATGCTTTTCCTGTATCTGTTGAGATGATCATAAGGTTTTTATCCATTTTGTTAATGTGGTGTATCGTGTTGATTAATTTGCAGTTGAAATTAATTTGTATCTCTGGAATAAATCCCACTTAATCATTGTGTATGATCCTTTCAATGTATTGTTGAGTTCAGTTTGCTAATATTTTGTTGACAGTGTTTGCATTTATGTTCAACAGACATATTGGCTTGCAATTTTCTTTTTTCTTTGTTGTCCTTATTTGATTTTGGTATCGGGGTAATGGTGGCCTTGTAAAATGAGTTAGGAAGCATTCCCTCCCCTTCTATTTTTTGGAAGAATTTAGGAAGCATTAGTATTAAATTTTCTTTGAATGTTTGGTAGAATTCACCTGTGAAGCCATATGGTCCTGGAATTTTGTTTTTTTATGAGGTTTTTTATTACCGTTTCAGCCCCCTTGCTAGTTATCAGTCTATTCAGATTTCCTGTTTCTTCATGATTCAGTCTTGGAAGATTGTATGATTCTGAGAATTTATCCATTTCATCTATGTTGTCCATTTTGTTGGTATATAGCTGTTCACAGTATTCTCATAATATTTTCTATTTTTGTGGTATCTGTTGTTATTTCTCTCTCTTTTTTTTTTTTTTAAATTTTTTTGGCCATGCTGCATGGTATGCGGGATCTTAGTTCCCCAACCAGGGATCAGGCTCATGCCCCTGCAGTGGAAGCACAGAGTCTTAACCACTGGACCACCAGGGAAGTCCCTCTCCTCTTTTGTTTTTGATTTTATTCATCCAAGCCTTCTCTTTTTTACTCAGTGAGTCTAGCTAAAGGTTTCTGTTTTGTTGCTCTTTTTTAAGAAGCAGCTCTTAGTTTTATTGATCTTTGCTATTGTCTTTTTAGTCTCTATTTCAGTTATTTCTGCTCTGCTCTTTATTATTTCCTTTCTTCCACTGACTTTGGGCTTCATTTGTCCTTTTCTAGTTCCTTTAGGTGTAAGGTTAGATTTTTTGAGAATTTTCTTGTTTCTTGAGGCAGGCCTGTATTGCTATAAACTTGCCCATAAATACCACTTTTGCTGCATCCCATAGATTTTGGAATGTTGTACTTTTGTTTCCATTTGTCTTCAGGTGTTTTTAAAATTTATCCTTTGCTTTCTTCATTGACCCAATAGTTGTTCGGTAGCATGTTTCTTTAGTTTCCATATATTTGTGATTTTTCCAGCTTTCTTTTTGTAGTTGATTTCTAGTGTCATACCATTTGTGATCAGAAAAGATATTTGATATGGTTTCAGTCTTCTTAAATTTATTGAGACTTTTTTGTACCCCAATATATGGTCTGTCCTAAATAATGTTCCATGTGCACTTGAGAAGAATGTGTATTCTGGTGCATTTGGATGGCACGTTCTGTATAAATCTATCAAGCCCATCTGGTCTGATGTTTCTTTGAAGGCCACTATTTCTTTGTTGACTTTCAGTCTGAATGATCTATCCATTGCTGTAAGTGGGGTGTTAAAGTCACCTGCTATTACTGTGTTGCTGTCAGTTTCTCCCTTTAGATGTATTAATAATTGCTTTATATATTTTGGTGCTTTTATGTTAGGTACATACATATTAACTGTTAGGTACATATATATTAACTGTTATGTCTTCTTGATGAATTTTCCCCTTTATCGTTATATAATATTCATCTTTGTCTCTTGTTACCTTTTTTGGCTTGAAGTGTATTTTGTCTGATATGAGTATGGGTACATCCACTTTCTTTTGGCTGTCATGTGCTTGAAGTATCATCTTCCATCCCTTCATTTTGAGCCTGTGTTTGTCCTCAGAGCTGACATGAGTCTCCTGGAGGAAGCATGTACTCGGGCCTTATTTTTTAATCCATCCAACCAGTCTATGTCTTTTGATTGGTGAATTCAGTCCATTTACATTTAGGGTGATTATTGATGGATGAGGACTGAGTGCTGCCACTTTATCTTTTGTTTTCTGGTTGGTCTATATCTCCATTGTTTCTCTTTCCTTGTGTTTCTGCCAGTTTCATTTGTTGGGTTTTTTATGATGTTTTTCTCCTTTTTTATGTTTTGAATCTCTGCTCTAGATTTATATTTTGTGTTTACCTTGATGTTTATGACATGTCTCATAGATGAAATATTTCTTTTTCTGCTGATAGCATGTTATTTTTATTTGCCTGTACAGGTTCTGTCCTTTTCCTATTCCCCTTTTGTGTTTTTTGTTGTCTCAAATTATCCTTTTTTATGTTGTGATTTTGTTACTAAATTAAAATATAGTTATTTTTTACTGCTTTTTCCCCTTTAACCTTCATGCTATAATTAAATATTTAAAAGATTTTGTCTGTATTATCACCTTATTCAATGTTTTGTGTACTATTACCTTTTTGTTTCAAGTAGAAGAGCTCCTTTCAACATTTCTTGTAAGGCAGGTCTTTGTTGATGAACTCCCTCAGCTTGTTTGTCTGGGAAAGGCTTTATTTCTCCTTCATATTTAAAGGATAACTTTGCTGGATAGAGTATGCTTGGCTGATAGTTTTTAATCTTTCAACATTTTGAGTATGTCATTCCATTCTCTCCTGGCCCGTAGATTTTCTTATGAGAAATCTGCTGATAGCCTAATGAGTTACCTAATGGTAGATTACCATTCTTTTTTCCCTGGATGCTTTTAAAATTCTTTCTTTGTCATTGATTTTTCACAGTTTTAATATGTCTTGGAGAAGGTCTTTTTGCATTGAGGTAATTAGCTGTTCTCTTAGCTTCATGGACTTGTATATCCAGTTCCTTCCCCAGGTTTAGGAAGGTCTCAGCTATTATTTCTTTAAATAAACCCTCTGTCCTCTTCTCCTGGGATACTCATTATTCTGATGTTGCTTTTCCTAATAGAGTTGGATAGTTCTTATAGAATTTCTTCATTTTTTAAAAACCTTAGCTCTCTTTCCTCTTCTACTTGTATTGATTTCTTGATTTCTATCTTTGAGCTAGCTAATTCTCTCTTCCATATGGTCTGCTCTATTTCCCATATGTCCTTATGCATTCTTCATCTCATTTATTGAGTTCTTTGGCTCCAGAATTTCCATTTGGTTCCTTTACAGAGTTTCAGTTTCTTTGGTAATGTATTCCTCTGCTCATTAATATTATTCCTAAGCTCATCGAACTACCTTTCTGAGTTTTCTTGTAGCTTGTTGAATTTCTTTAGGACAGCTATTTTGAATTCTGTCAGTTAGACTGCAGTATTGTTTAATTTTAAGTTTGGTTTCTGGAGAACTTTCATTTTCTTTTGTGATACCATATTACTCTGGTTTTTCATGGTGCTTGATTAGTTGTTCCTCTCATATATTTGAAGTAACACACACCTCTTTTCTTTAGTAAGGCTTCTTTTTTATTTGACTCTAACAATTTAACATGTTAGTAATTAGAGGCCTTTCTTTTGTTTTTCAGTAGGTGGCACTATAGTACAAGTTTTTGGTTTCTCTTACCTGAGTTGCCTGTGGTTATATTTGAGAAATGGCACTTTCCATCCTCCACTGCCTCTGCTAGAGGTGTTGTCTGGTGCCCTTGTTGTCACTGCTTATGCTTTCAGGGTTGCTGGTACCTTGCTGCTGCCAGTGTTGCTGTTGTTACTGGTGTCGCTGCCTATGGCACTGAGATAGCAGGTGTGTCCACCATGTCTGGGATCTCCTGGATCCATGCTCCTGGGTCCAGTGCAGTGGGAACAGAGGGTGGTTGGGGTGAGGAGCTGAGGTCTTGGGTGCTTTTGCCACATCCAGGGTTATCAGTTTCATGGACGCTGCTGCTATGGGCAAAAGGGCCAGAGTCATATGTGCCTGCATGACTGGAGGGATAACATTGCAGGCCCTGTTGTTGCCTAGTTCCCTGTAGCCTTAGCCACTGCTGTGGCTGAGAAGCTGGAGTCATGTGCATCACCTCCCCTGCTGCTATCAGGTTTTCTGAGGCTGCAGGCTTAGCTGCTGTGGCTGGGGATCTAGGACTGCAGGCACCACCTCCACTGTTTCCCTGGTCCTGCCTCCTCTGTGTGTTTCAGCCCATCCACTCTTTTTTTTTTTGGCCACACTGCTTGTGGGATCTTAGTTCCCTGACCAGGGAGTGAACCCAGGCCCTTGGCATTGAGAGTGCGGAGTCCTAACCATTGCACCACCAGGGAATTCCTAGTCCATCCACTCTTATGTATAGTTGTACAGATGTGTGGAATTCTCTGGAATCCTGGTGTATTGGGCAGAGACACTTTTATTGAGTTATGGATGTTTTACTAGTTATAGATTGAAGGGAAGAGACAAAGGGAGCTTCTCACACTGCTATGATCCTGACTTCACAGTCTGGCTGGATTTTTTTTTAAACTAAATTGGTCTGAATATAGATAATTTATATTATATATATATATATATATATAAGATGTTGGGGTAGGAGTTTATTAATTAATTTTGCTGTGTTGGGTCTTCGTTTCTGTGCAAGGGCTTTCTCTAGTTGTGGCAAGTGGGGGCCACTCTTCATCATGGTGCGCGGGCCTCTCACTGTCACGGCCTCTCTTGTTGCGGAGCACAGGATCCAGATGCGCAGGCTCAGTAGTTGTGGCTCATGGGCCTAGTGGCCCTGCGGCATGTGGGATTCTCCCAGACCAGGGCTCGAACCCGTGTCCCCTGCATTAGTAGGCAGATTCTCAACCACTGCGCCACCAGGGAAACCCCAATATTTTATATATTTTTAATGTAGAACATGACTGACTTTTTTGGGTTGTAGGAGGCTTCTGCATTTGTAGTGATTATCATATAGATGTAAGAAACTTTGAATTATTTTTATAGCCTTTTCTCATTTGTTTCCTCTTTCTGTCACTCATTTCTATCCAATCCATTCTTACATTAATGCCAGAAATGATTTTTCCAAAAGTGCAGCTTTGGTCATTCATTTTTCCATCCTTGTAAAACAAAACAAAATAATCTTTTTCATTAACCATAACCTACCAAATACAAAGAGTACTACTGTCTGACTCCATTCTATTCATGCTTTATTTCCCACTAGACTTCATATATCCTACTCTCTCACCAAACTAAAATTCTTAGTCTATCCAAGTATTCCTAGTCCTTTGCTCATTCCATTCTCCTGCCCATATCCACCCTGTTCAGATATCACACCACTTTTAAGCCTTGTTTTTATTCCTTAAAGGTGAGCAATTTCTTTTTTTGGTGAACTTGTAGCTCTTTTATGTGTGCCTTTGTCTTAAAGCACTCTGTTTGTATTACAGTTATACATGTACATGACTCATGCCTCTTAAAGTGTAAACTTCTTGACAGGCTATTTGAACCGTGTTTTATTCTATTTTGAATCCTTTACAACACTGCTGCTCAAAGTGTGTGTGTGTGTGTGTGTGTGTGGTTTTTTTTTTTTTTTGGACCAGCTACTGGTCCAGGACAAGATAAAGAGCTGACATCAGAGTATAAGTCAATTGTGTCACTGAGCACACTGGTTCAGCTGACTTTTTATATAAGACTTTGTTATAGAAGGAAGTGTGTTTACTTACATTCTGGCACAAGCACCGTAGCAGATTGGTGCTTTAAGCAGCATTTGCGGAGCACAGGCTCCGGACGCGCAGGCTCAGTGGCCATGGCTCACGGGCGTAGCCGCTCCGCGGCATGTGGGATCTTCCCGGACCGGGGCACGAACCTGCATCCCCTGCATCGGCAGGCAGACTCTCAACCACTGCGCCACCAGGGAAGCCCAGCATTACTTTTAATAACCAAGAAAAAAGTAGGTTCCTAATAAATGCCTAATAAGTGAGTCCCAGCATATTTGTTCCTGTCAGTTGTTACACAATTAAATACATATTTTTCTGTTTTCAAAATTCACTGACTATTACTTTGGCCTAGAAAGCGTGAGTATTATACTGGATATTATGAGGCAGCAGACTTGTGTATACTTAACCCAAAAGAAGGGGTAGAATTTCTAAGAAAAATTCTGGAACAGTGTCCTTAATTTATCCCATTAAGTTCAAATTTGAGTTATCTTAATAAAATGTTCTGGTTGAATTTTCAGAGAGGGAGACCATGCATTGATTTCCTGGAGACCAGTAAAATCTTTATTAGATCACAGGATAGAGTTTGATTCTTAGAAATATATTATACTTAAGAAATAAACAGGAACTTCTCTATTTTTCATGTTATTGCTAGAGATGTATTAAATACAGCAAATGTATTTCAGTGCATAGTACTTGCATTATTATTTTTTATTTTTATGATCTTTAGTTAGCTGTCAAGAATGTAACCAGAATTTGTATAAAGGAAGAAAAGGGAAGGAAAAGGAAAACTTAGTAACCTGTTTTTTACAAAGTCAATGGGCCATGGGTAGGGCAGCCTAGTAATGATAGATGATCTAACTAAATTAATGTTAAAAATTGTTTGAGGGCTTCCCTGGTGGCGCAGTGGTTGAGAGTCCGCCTGCCGATGCAGGGGACACGGGTTCGTGCCCCGGTCCGGGAAGATCCCACATGTCGTGGAGCGGCTGGGCCCGTGAGCCATGGCCGCTGAGCCTGCGCGTCCGGAGCCTGTGCTCCGCCAACGGGAGAGGCCACAGCAGTGAGAGGCCCGCGTACCGCAAAAAAAAAAAAAAAATTGTTTGAGTTTGAATTGTACCTTTGGGGATATTAAGTGAAGATTTAAATTAAATGTAACCATAAATGATGATGATGATATAGTAACATATTAAAATGGTATGATAAGCTTCATTAAGAAATAGAAAAGAAGAAGACAACTTAGAGAAGTCCAGGCCTTCCCAGCAGAAATATGTTGGACATGCTTGTAGTCAGTCCAAAATTAATTCTAGGGGATGGCTACAAGGTTTGGAACCAGTGTTCACCCAACATTTGTTTAGAACATTTGTTATTTGTTTTAGGGTTTTCTAGTGGGAGAGGAGGCATTTGTTGGACTTATTTATCACCTTACTTGATCTTTAATTAAAAATTTGAATAGGTAGTAAACATATACATGGTTCAGAAATTCAAAAATATTGAAAGATGTACAGGGAACACTTTCCCCTGTTCTGTATCTGCCCAGCTCTTACATTACCATAGTCAACCATTTTTATTTGTTTGTGGATCCTTCCATAAGTTTATTATGTAAATACAAAATACATATGTAGTCGGCCCTTGAACAATGCAGGAGTTAGGGGTGCTGACCTTCCAAGCAGTTAGATGGTTCTTCTGTATCCGGGGTTCTACATCCTTGGATTCAGCCAACTGGGGATTGTGTAGCACTATAGTATTTACTGTGTATAAGCGGATCCACACAGTTCAGACCTGTGTTGTTCAAAAGTCAACTGTGCTCCAGTACGCCTCCAGTTTTCAACACGAATTAATATGCATAATAGCCCCATGTTTTACCTACTGTTCGGAACACTCTTCATTTTTTCCACTTCATAAAATGTCATGGAGATTCTTCCATATCAATACATACAGCTTTTTCATTGTTTTTGATAGTTAAGTCCAAAGTGCCCATGAAGATCTATGGTTAGTTTTTAAAACATTTTAATTCAAGAAATTTGAGTAGCTTCCCCTGAGTTTAAGATGTTATCTTAAATAATTTATTTTTGTATTTTCCTATAGTAAACCAAGAATAAGTTTGGTCAGTTGACTATCTGGGCCAATCTAGATAGCTTTCAATCTATGCAATCTTTTTTTTTTTCCCCAAATTCTTTTATTGCAGTAAAATACATGTAACAAAACTTACTATGGTAACCATTTTTTCAGTGGCATTAAATACATTCACAATGTTGACAACCATCACCACCAGCCATGTCCATAACTCTTTTCATTTTATAACTGAAACTCTGTACTTGTTAAACAGTAACTCCCCATTCCCCACTTCTCCTAGCCCCTGGTAATCACCATTCTACTTTTTCTTTTTTTTTTTTTTTTTTTGCGGTACGCGGGCCTCTCACTGTTGTGGCCTCTCCCATTGCGGAGCACAGGCTCCAGATGCGCAGGCTCAGCGGCCATGGTTCACGGGCCCAGCCGCTCCGCGGCATGTGGGATATTCCCGGACCAGGGCACGAACCCATGTCCCCTGCATCGGCAGGCAGACTCTCAACCATTGCGCCACCAGGGAAGCCCACCATTCTACTTTTTATCTCTATGATTGTAACTACTCTTAAGTAATTCATATAAGTTGAAACATACAGTATTTGCCTTTTTGTGACTGGCTTATTTCACTTAGCTAATGTTGTTAAGGTTCATCCATATTTTAGTATGTTGCAGTTTTCCTTCTTTTTTGAGGCCGAATAATATTCCATTGTGTGTATGTATATCTTTATATATCCTTTCATCCGTTGGTGGACACTTGGGTTACTTCCATGGTGTTAACTGTTGTGAATAATGCTGCTATGAACATGTGTGTACAGATATCTCTTTGAGATCCTGCTTTTAATTCCAGAAGTGGAATTGCTGGGTCATATGGTAAATTCTATTTTTTATTTTTTGAGGAATCACCATACTGTTTCCCACAGTGGCTGTACCATTTTACATTCCCCCCCAACAGTGAACAAGGGTTCTGTTTTCTTTACAGCCTCACCTACACTTGTTTTCTGTTTGTTTGTTGTTTTATAGTAACTATTCTATTAAGCATGAGGTGGTATCTCATCGCTGTTTTGATTTGCATTTTCCTAATGGTTAATGGTGTTGAGCATCTTTTCATGTGCTTTATTGACCATTTGTATATCTTCTTTGGAGAAATGTCTATTCAAGTCCTTTGCCCATTTTTGAATTATTTGTTTTTTCTTTTGTTCTTGAAGCCTCTTTGCACCTCTGTGATCAGAAGCAGCAGTTAGAGCACAGACCCCTGATATTTGGAGTATAGGGTCCTGTTTTCCCACCCTGGCCTCCCACAAGCTGCGTGCAAGCTGCTCCAGGAACACCTGCACAACTGCTTACCACATGGCTAGGAATAGAGGATGGGTAGCTGCTACTGTGCTAAGGGGTTAGATTGATGAAAATCAACTGCAATATACTATCCAGGTCTTCCTCTGGAAGTTGCAAGCCTTCAGTAGACTCCAGAGTTCCAAAATAGTTGCATCAAATTCTGCCAGTTCAGTTGTTGTCTAGGTGGGCAGACAGATTCTTGGTACTTACTACTTTGCCAT
Source organism: Lipotes vexillifer (assembly GCF_000442215.2). NCBI lineage: Eukaryota > Metazoa > Chordata > Mammalia > Artiodactyla > Lipotidae > Lipotes > Lipotes vexillifer. The sequence continues at coordinate 1,175,175 of NW_006775771.1, read as the reverse complement.
TTCCCAGAATTCTCTCTATGTAACCTTTTGTTAAATGATTAGTGGAAAGCTTTATAGACAACAGCTGGAGCAGACTGTTTAAAACTACTTAGGCCATTGTTTTTTTTTAATATTTCTTTTTTGTTGTTGCTGTTAAGCAGCAAAATTCTTTTTACAAATGAAATCTGATGTGGATTTCCAACATACAAAACAGCTAAAAGCAGAGCAGCTCTGGCCTGACATTTCCTCCCTCACCAGTACCCGTCAACTCCACACCCCTTTTCTTCTTCCCACCTCCACTCTGAGGAAGCCCTTGTTGAGGTGAAGAAGAGATTAAATGAGCAGGTTAGCATTTCCCAAGATATGTACTAAGGAATGAATATTAATGATGAGGGATGTCAGTAGATATTGAATGGGGAAAAATTCCATAATCAAATTAATTTTGGAAACCTTGGATTGGATAAGAGTTAAACCTATTTTTTTTTTTTTTTTTTTTTTTTGCGGTACACGGGCCTCTCACTGTCGTGGCCTCTCCCGCTGCGGAGCACAGGCTCCGGACGCGCAGGCTGAGTGGCCATGGCTCACGGGCCCAGCTGCTCCGCGGCATGTGGGATCTTCCCAGACCGGGGCACGAACCCATGTCCCCTGCATCGGCAGGTGGACTCGCAACCACTGTGTCACCAGGGAAGCCCTAAACCTATTCTTTAACTATGAACCTGTGTGAATTATGAATCCCCCAAAAGGAAGATTATACGTACAACATTTGCCAAACTTATTTGACCATCAGATTTTTTTAAAGAAGTAACTTGAAGAACACTAGTTTGAGAACCTCATTTCTTTATTCTATAGTGAAAGTCAATATATGAGAAATTATATGACTTGTTCAGGGACACCCAGCACTAACTTATTTCAGAAAGGTTTTTAGACACTTAGTTGACACTCAGTAAATTGGAGTGAAAAACGGAACCAGAGCTCGTTTTGCATAGTATAGTGTTCTTTCTTTTATACTACACTGCCTCAGCAATTTGAGATTTGTTCTGCCAAGTGCCATATACATATACTTTCTAAGAAAGATCTGTCATCAGGTTTTATCGTGTATTGCACTCTCAACAATACGCACAGTACTTACAGGAAAATAGAACTGTAATATGTGATCTCAGAGTATAAGGAAATCACAAAGTAATTGTGATACAACACTTTTGTCCGTTCACCAAATAACATTTAACTATACTAGCTCTTCATAATAGTGATGAGGAAGGCAGAAATGTCCCTCCCCACTACAGCTTAAACCTAGTCAGATACATTAAAGATTAGCAAATAGTATAAGAGAAGAATGGACCTATGTGTGGTCATTTGAAGTTAAAATCAATATTGAGGACATTATTAGGAAAATTATTTAAGATATATATATATTTTTTAGCATATAACTACATAAAAAGTTGAATTGTTTTCTAATTGTTCTTGAAAAGTACACTTTCTTCTCTGGCTATTATATTGAAAATGACAAAGGTTTGAATTATTCTGAGTTGTTTTGTTAGCTTCCAAGACCTTCACATATTGAAATATCATTTTAAATGTACTTTGTCAAATTTGGTGGTATGGATGATTCTGCACACTGATCATATATTTTTTGCCTCATACCTTATTAAATATTGCAGGAAGTCTTCCAAAGTTTAAAGAAAGAAAAGGTACAAGCTTGTGGAATTTCCATGTTTTGGATTTTTTTTTTTTTTGCGTTGTGTTTAAAGGATTGTGTTTATGTTAACTGGATAATCTGCCATTTCAATCCACTCTTTTTTGAGGTTTTATACTTTTTGCATTACAGTTGATGGAAATACCTGGGCACAAGTAATTGCCTTATACCCAACTTTAGTAGAATGCATCACCTGCTCATCTTCAGAAGTCTGCTCTGCACTTAAAGAGGCACTAGTTCCTTTTAAGGATTTCATGCAACCACCAGCATCCAAAGTTCAAAATGGAGAATCTTGACCAGCTACAATAAATTTTAAGAAGAATGATATACAAAAATGTTTGCTCCTCGGTGAATTTTCTGTGAGAAGGACGTTTCTTACTACAAATAATTCTTGGCAGCTGTTGTTAGCCTCCTTTAAATTGTACTTACCTGAGTTAAGTAATTCATATTACAAGCTTACATGTCAACAAAGGTTCCTGAATGAGTAGCAGTGCAAGCCTTTAATAAATTAAACTGATGGGAGAGATAGTTAATACTACAACATACCTGCTACCATATCTTCAGTTGGTGATTTAAAAGTAAGCTTATGTACAGTTTGTGGTGTATGTGTTAATGATGTACTTTTTAAAAAGAAAGAAAAGATATTTCATTTTGTCAGATTTATTAGGCTGGTGTTTTTGCACCCTTTTTCTAGTACAAAATTGTACTAAAATTTTATGCAAGATGGTACTGTAACATTCCATATTGTCTATAACCAGCCTTTGTAAACAAAGGGAACTGATATAGTTGTGTGTATAATAAATGGTACAGTTCTGTATAAAATAGTTGCATTTATTATTTAAAATTTTAAAATATTGATAATGTTAAATGCTTGAAACTGTATTTATTATTAATACAAAATTGTTTGCTTACATTTTTACTTATAATTTGCCCTCTTAAGTGGCAGATATGCTTATCATATGACCATGCAGTTAGCTTAATGCTTATTTTAAATGCATTTACTAGTGACTATTAAACATCTGACCAGAAAGGTCATGAGAACACATCAGCAGATAGTTTATGATTTGCTGATATTGCAACTTTGAAGTATAGGTTATTATTAAAACTTAATATATTGAGATAAATTGTAGCACTATGGCTCCATCATACCTCATTTCTTTAAATATCTTTCCCAGATTTCACTTAAGTCTGTCTCTTTTTATATTTGCTGTCTGAATTTTAAAGACTATTTTATATTTCTACTGATCTTTTTTTTCCCCCACTGACTAACAACATTGATCACTGTCTTTGAAATATGACCCAGGCAAGATAATCTTAGATTTCCTAAAATTTTGCTGTGAGGTTTTGTTCATTTGAGTGCTTCATTTTGTAACATATTCTCAAGAAGCAAATAACTGTGCTAACCCACAAATATAAAATAAGTGTGTATTCTAAAACAATGAGAAGTGTATTTTTAGAGACGTGAAGCATTTAGAAGTACAGTAAACTTTCTGTCATGGAGTGAAATGCTCATTTTGTTTCACTTTCCTATCTTAGTGAGGAAGAAGAGTGCTCTTGAATACACTAACTTAATTATTTCTTAAAAAACTGACTGGCGTAGCTCACTATATTTTTTCTTTAATGGATTATGATATTATATTTTTCTTCTGAGTTAAATTTTCATAATTATGTGAAGACTCAAAGATGTTTAAAAATGATTATTCGTAAGGAATTACGATGGTCTTAGTATTATTTTAGTGTTCTGGAAAGCCTTTAATTTTCATAGAATTTATAACTTTCAGCCTCTCTAGAATAAGTATAAAACTACAAAAGGATATTAAAATTGAGTAATGAATTAGATACAGTGTTGAGGCTGTTGTAATTGTGTATTTATTTAATTTGCACTAGTATCTGTAAACATGTGATAAGGTCTTTTTTTTTCCGAGGGGATGTTATTTTTCTTAACACTAATTAATGAATTTCTATTTTATAATTTCACCTAAAATTAAGGTAAAATATGGCATTTCCTAGTTTCTATCTTCAGCATTTCCTTAAAGAAAGTTGTGAAAAAAAATTCAATCTGTGTATTTAGTTTATTTTCTGTATTTGGATATGTTAAACTGGGAATTAGAAAAATCTGCATATCACTGATAAAGTGTTGAAATTGAATAAGAAGGGTAGTGTTCCAATTCAGTAACACGTTAAAAATATTGCCATGGATTTACATGAAGTAAAAATATGTCTGTTCTTGAGAAATAACAGATCAATTGCAATCAGAATAATTACTCTCCAGTGAAAGTTAGATGTGAGTCAAGGGTATGCAGCATGTATTTATATAAACTGAGTAGTTTTAGCTAACATTGTATTCGTTTTCAATACTAGGACCATGCCCTACAGAAAAAAAAAAAGGCATAAATATAGTGAATTTGTAAATACCATATAGTATGGTAATCATCCCAGTCTTAGTGACAAGCAAAGTGGGCTGCCCATTTTGTGATATAATTTGACAGGTTTTTCCTCCCAGAATATCTCCTGCCGCCCTCAAGAATCACTACTAGCAATTCATTCCCTTGAGTCAAGGCTGCATTTTCTGAAATATCCTGATCCCTGGGGAGGTTAACACATTGCCCTTGTCTTGTTGGTATGAATTGCCTTCTTTAGTTACTAGGAGAACTGGGCTGTGTGAGATTACTATTGATAGATGCTAGGAGATTCAAAAAGGAAGCTCCCAAAGCTAAGAACATTTTATAGCACATTTGAGACTATGACTGGTCCTTGAAACAGTAGTAATAATGTCCTTTGGGATACATATTATAAATGCAATGAGTTTTAAGCCTCACGTAATCACCTTTTGTCCCTGACAGTACCTGTCTTATATGGATTGCAGGACAACTGGCATATGCCAACAATTGGATTAAAGTCCTTTTCTAGCTATTTTTTCTGCTAAAAAGGAAACAAACTAATTTTCAACTTGAATAACTTACTTTTTAGTTTCCTGTAATGCCAAAAAGGAAAAGGTCATTTTGTAGTTTCTTATTTCGTATTTCTTTATAAAAACTAGTGTTAAGTTTTGTTAGTTTTACTGTATACTTTTGTGAGTAACATTCATTTCTGAGAAGCCTGTTAGGTGCATAAAAGTCTGGTTTAGAGAGACCCACTTTTCACTTGCTTTCATTTTAAATTTTATTAACAGCTGTGTTGTTTCTTACCTATTTTTCCCCTGTGTGATTATTATTCATCTCTTGCTATATTCCTTAAATTATATTTAGTGCCAGAAGGAAGAGATGAACAATTCAGCACATATATTTTACTGTGATGAATAACATTCACTTAATTTCATTCTGTAGCAGGCCAATAACTAGGTTGTCCTTTCTCATTGTAACCTTAGAGTATTTTGTTCATCATCACAATTTGGTACCTCTAGTCCTAGGTAACCACCGGGCCAAAGAGTCAACTCAAGAGTATTAATGAGGTTATCATTGTTACACTGTGTTAATGAATGACAGTGTAGTTATTATATAATGACTAATATATTCTTCTCAAATGTAGAATAATTCAGACGAGCAACCAAATCCTCAAGAGTCTGCTGTAGGTGATGTGACATCTGGCAAGCCAAGGCACAGTTCTTGTGATTCACAGTACCTGTGATTGCTATAGAAATTAATCATGGAGATTTAGAAGCCTCTGAAGAATTAATCTATGTCCAGGCTGAGAATATTGTTGATTACTTTTTTTTTTAAATGGAAAACTACCACAAATGTAGACAAAAATGGTCTCATGAAAGCATTGCCAGCAGCCTAGTATGTTCTTTAGATTTCTACTTATCACGTTTGGCCTTTGGGGCAGATATGCTCATCTTGTGTAAAGTACCACATTTTACTATGCTTAGTGTTGCAGGGTTGTATTTATCTACATTATTAGAGTGAATTTTGCTTTTTTTTTTTTTTTTTTTTTTTTTTAAACCATTTGTGAGAAGAACCAGGAGTTCATACCGCCTGGTGTGTTACCAATTTATGTACTATGGGAAAGCAGTTTTTAATGCTTCAAAATCACTTGAATTAAATTCGTTTTTAATCTCTGCTAGGTAGAGTAGTGCTTTCAGTTTGAATGAAGAGTTTTTATAGATTGGGAAAGAAAGTTATAATGTCCATCTTATGTAAAAACTATTTCAGAGGATTTAGATAAATACCAATTTCTTACAAATCTAGTAATTTTGAATGTCTAGCAGTGTTGGCTCTCTTTAAAGGAGCATGTTGTAGTCCTTTTGTGAATATAAACAACTCTTAGTAATCCTGACGAATTGTGAGGCAGTGAGAAGCTGAGGCTCTGCCTCTTATTTAGTTTCAAGCCTGTTAACTTTTCAAAGCCTCTGTTTTCTTATCTCTAAAGCAGATGATAATGAGTTACTCATTCTTTAGAGAAAACAAAATAGTTTGAATTTTGAGTTGATTTGGTAATGACATTCTTGGGGTAGTTGTTTGATAAATTTATTACTGTACTATTAATTGAGATCTTTGACTATATATTTTTCTCCCCTTTTCCTTTTTTAAATTATATGTTTACCTTATTTCCTTTCTTATACACTCCCCTAGTTTCTCTTTTTCTCCTCTCATTTCTCTTTCATTCTCTGCCTCTTTTCTTCCAGCTTTTCTTCTAATTTCACCTATATCTGTTCAGAAGAAACAGAGCTATTAGTGGTAGAGCCACTGCCAATTGCCTTTCTATTAAATGAGACTCTGGAAATACCTTCTACTTTGGCCATTGTTGATTTTTTTGCAGAGGTGGAGTCCCCCTGCCATTTCAAAACAGCTGAACAAGTTATAAAGTAATATGTGGCTATAGCTCCTACTAACTTTCCGAATCTACAAGATTCGGCAGCCAGGATGCTCACAAAATGAGATTGCTATAAATATGATGAATTCAGCAGCTAAACTTGGAACAATCATGTCTTTTATGTAAATAGAGAGATCATACCACTTTTCTCAAAAGGGAGTCTTTAGACTCATTCATGAGTGTTTGGGTTTTTTGTCTTTTTTGGGGGGAGGTCTTTTTATTTGTTTTTGGAGGCAGATACTTTGAACTATTTTATATTTATGTTATCTAAATATTATTCGTTGATTTATAATATTTGCATGGTGCCTACTTTCAGGGAGGACTTAGAAGCAGCATATTGCCCATGTATTTCAGCTGTTTCTATTTTTCTGTTGAAAGCAGTATTCTTTGGTAGAAGACCTGGAATGTTATAGTACTCATCTTCAAGTCTTTCTTCGGTGTATTTGGTATCCATATGCTTGATGCTTGTAATGATACAGAGGTCAGTTGAAACATTCTTAATCACACTGTGGGATTGATTCTAGCCCCTCAGAAAAAAAGAAAATTATTGTACCCTTGAATTTTGAGATCATGTTCAGTTGCTGCAAATGTGGTTATATTAAATTTTATTTTAAACATTCAATAAATAGTGCCACCAGGGAAGATCTGCTAAACCATGCCACCATTGTGGGAAACTATTGCAATATAATACCAACTGCTCCTTTCCATGAACTTTTACTAGATGGAGAAAAACTCCAAAGCTATAATATTGCAATCTTATTCTTTTTATCTAGAAAAATAAAATATTAGACTTCAGACCCAACTGTGCAAATTGCATTTGCTTTCCCGCTTTTACTACCTCTGTGTCATAATTTTAACACATAACATACAACTCCTGTCTCTTAAGGCAGTTACCATATGGTGTTTATGTCAGACTGGATATATTTATCTAATTTTGTGAGATTCTTTTTTAGTTCCCGACACAGTTCTTGAAAGTAATACTGCTGTTGTTACACTTCCTCCTTGCAATTTTTATGTTGTTGAGATGTATCAGTTATGTATTATAATCACGAAAGTCTCTTGGCTTCAAACCCAAATTTTCTTTGTGGCCTAGGATAGATTTTTCGCAAAAACTGCATAGATATGGCTGTGATTACATAGATCCTTAATTTGCTTTACAGTTACCACTCAGCATGATTCTAGGTTTTTAATTATGTTCCAGCAGTACTAGTTTTCTCAGTATAACTTAAAGTCATAACCCCTTTGAGAATTTACTTTCAGATCTGATAAATTATTCATTTTTTTCTTTCATATACTTTGTTTGCATCCTCATCCCCATGAGGTTCAACACTTCAGTGACATCCCATGTCATTGCCTCTGTTTAAAGACTTCATAAGCGATTCAAACATTTGTATGAACTTGGAAAAACCTTCATAAAATATAATAATGGAGATGTGTTTTTGAGACCTTTGTTGAAACTATTAATATATAAAATGAAGAAAAGAATATACAGTCAGAAGGACATTATGAAATACCAGCAGTTTAGAAAGATTTATAACTGTTAAAATTTTAGGTCAAGTAAAGAACATAATCATCTGGATTAGACTCTCTTAATTATCTCTTTTGTTTTATGAGCACTCCTATTTATTTATTTTTTAAAATTTTATTTATTTTTGGCTGTGTTGGGTCTTCGTTGCTGTGTGCGGGCTTTCTCTAGTTGTGGAGAGCGGGGGCTACTCTTTGTTGCAGTGCGTGGGCTTCTCATTGCGGTGTCTTCTCTTGCTGCAGAGCACGGGCTCTAGGCTGCAGGCTTCAGTAGTTGTGGCACAGGGGCTCAGTAGTTGTGGCACGTGGGCTCTAGAGCGCAGGCTCAGCAGTTGTGGCTCACAGGCTTCATTGCTCTGTGGCATGTGGGATCTTACTGGACCAGGGCTCGAACCCGTGTCCCCTGCATTGGCAGGCGGATTCTCAACCACTGCACCACCAGGGAAGCCCTCCTATTTATTTTTAATTTAGTGAGGCTAATTTTGAAACTGCCTACCTATAGCAATGACAGACCATCCCTCCACCTCTCAAAGACAAATAATTTGTTTTGAAGTTTCCTTCATGAAAACCTGGCTTGTGTAATAAATGTATTCTGAAAGACTCCTCCATAGTATTTACAGAAGTCAAGTGTAGTTACAGTAATTTTTCTAACTTCTAATTTTAATCGTCATTTCTGGAGGACCTAGTATGTGTCAGCCAGGGCTTTGCCTATATTATTCCTTTTAATTCTCACAGCAGTTCCTGCAAGGAAGGTATTAATTTTACTCATTTTACAGAGGAGGAAGTCAAGGTTTAGCGGGTCAAGTGACTGACTTAGAGACACATAGCTGAAGTCCCTGAATAAGCATCTCTTATTTCAAAAGCAGTTTTTTCTACACCATGCTAGATTCACGTTTTACAAAAATGATCTGCACTTCATTAAAATCCAAGCCTTACTGATGTAAACTGAAAATGCTTTTTAGACAATTACTATTTCTATGAATAGGAATTGGGACAAAAACACTTGAACATGACTATGAAGTACCGTGAAAAAAAGATTTGTCTAGTGATTGGGACGTCCAGAGCTGCACTGGGTTTTTATTTGGTCCAAGAGAGTTTAAAACATCTTACTGATTTGTAGTTTGTTACAAGAGGTTATATTATAACCAATAGTTTAGTGGTTAAGAGCCCAGAGTTTGGGGCTAGACTTCCTAGATTCAAATTTCAGCACTGTTACTAGATGTGTGACCTTGGGTCAATTCATCTGAATTGGCTTCCTCATCTGTAACAGAGTTCATAGTAGTGTTTAACTCATAGAGTTGTTTATTAGGATTTTAAAAAGGAGTGTTGTGAAGAACTGTCCCAGGGCACACGGTAACTGGTGGATGTTACATAAGACAAACAAAAATTTTGGCCCACGTCATTCAAGAATGAAAAGATAGTTTTTTTGTCTTTTACTGTACAACCACAGCATATTGAGACCCTACTATGTGTATATTCATAAATGTATCCTTGCTGTATGGACAGAAGTCATTGGGGGCTTCCAGGTGCTGATAGCTGGTTGGGTCCAAGGGATATTTGAGGGTATTTCAGGTAAAGACAAATAATGCGAGCAAGGCATATCTCTGAGATATGAGGAAACAGAGAGTACATTTCGATGTGTTGTGTGAAACAAGGTTGATGGTAAAGGATTGAGGCCCGTTCATGAAATTCCTTGAAAGCCAAGCAGAGTAATTTAGATTTGAGGTGGCAGGAGTTTGGAGTGATTATTTTTAGGAGTATATTATGAAACTAAGGAAGATAAACTTGCAGTTATAAGCAGGATAAAGTGGAAGGAATATAGAGTAGGGAGAGCTAAGGTAGGCTACAGCTGTTGCAATTTTTCTGCTGTGAGGTCATGGCGAAGGATTGATAAGGTGAGCATGCTCACATTAGGAAAGGAAAGGATGATTAGGTTCTGGATATTATGGGTGGAGGAAAAGAAAGAGTTGATAACAGCACATTGTGTCTGGATGATGAGTACATTGGTGTCAACACTGTCAAAAACAGGTTAATTGTGGAAAGGAACCTGATACAATTAGTGTAATGACTAAATTTATTTGGAAATTTTATTGCTCTAATGTATCTGTATACTGTAGACCAAATAACTGTTTGATGACCATTTGAATATCTGGACCATTATGACAAATGACATTTGCTATGGTGGAGGATAACGTGGTCCAGTGTACAGTGAATGAGCAGTGGGGGAACCCAATCATTGCTTATGGGAACAAGGTGGTGTGAATCATAATGAAACTATTAAGTGAAGTTTCTACAGACTTTGTGGTAAGCATCACTGTGAGGCAGTCAATTTTGTCAACTTTGTCAAGTAAGGCACTTAATTCCAAGTATGTTCAATATATACAAAAATACATATGGTTAATTGGAAGTAGTTCAGATTGGACATCGCAGGCAAACTGCTTTTAGCAGTTGCTTTAAAATGCGTACAAGCATGACATTGAGATCGGTCAGTTAGTGGGCATACCCAAGTATATTTTATTTTATTTTTTTTATTTATTTATTTTTGCTGTACGTGGGCCTCTCACTGTTGTGGCCTCTCCCGCTGCGGAGCACAGGCTCCGGACGTGCAGGCTCAGCGGCCATGGCTCACGGGCCCAGCCGCTCTGCGGCATGTGGGATCCTCCCGGACCGGGGCACGAACCCACGTCCCCTGCATCGGCAGGTGGACTCTCAACCACTGCGCCACCAGGGAAGCCCCCCAAGTATATTTTAATGAATTCCCTGATGGTCCAGTGGTTACACTCTGTATTCCTCCCGGCCCGGGGCACGAACCCACGTCCCCTGCATCGGCAGGTGGACTCTCAACCACTGCGCCACCAGGGAAGCCCCCCAAGTATATTTTAATGAATTCCCTGATGGTCCAGTGGTTACACTCTGTATTTTCACGGCCAAGGGCCTGGGTTCTATCCCTGGTCAGGGAGCTAAGATCCCACAAGCCAAGTGGTACAGCCAAAAAAACCCAAGTAAACCAAGTATATTTTATTTTCTTAATTTGCATATTACAAATTTTGTTTTGAAACATGTCAGGCAGGATGCTTTTTAATTTGAAAATTTGTTCAAGAAATTGTGTCCCATCACCAATACTATATAGAATAGAAATGAAAAGCCAGTGTTACGTAATCTTTAATTTGCATGAGATTCTTTGAGAGGATGTTATCAAAATTAGATCGTGCTGGTTTAAAGGAAGAGAAAACGTACTTGTCCAAAAAGCACATGGATGTCCCTTGTGCGTAGTTTGGAGTCTGGACCTCAGCTCTCTGGCCTTCGTGAAGGGATCAAAGTCTCCACGCAGAGTCAGTTCCAAATCTGAACACACTCTTCAGTTCCTCCATTCCTTACTTTTGTTACGTGGTCTGGATTTTCAGGAGCGTGATGACTAACAGTATTGCCAGATATAGCAGATAAAAATATAGGACGCCAGTTAAATTTGAAGTTCAAATAAACAATTTTTTGTGTGTGTATGGGACATACATATACTAAAAAACTATTCGTTTATCTGAAATTTGAATTTAACTAGGCGTTCCGTATCTTAACTGGCAACCTCTGCTTACTTTTTCTTCACAATGATTTGTTAACTTCACAGAAAGTCTCAAAATGGGAGACAAAAAGTAACTTGCCTGGCCCCAAAGCAGATGGGGCTCACGGCAGTCGGCCTTTTCCCAAACTTGGCCTTTAAAAAAAAAAAAAAAAGAAAAGAAACCACCCACAAGTCCCAGGAGCCTGCGCGTTAAAGTAAGCAGTGCAGCAGCTTTCCCGCCGGTTTTCTGCGTAAGGTAACACGGCGGCCACGCCGCGGGGTGGAGCGCATGTGGCGGTGTCCTTGCCGGATGCGAAAGGAGGTGCCAGAAACTTTAAACCCCGGCCAGAAGACAACGTGTCCACTTAGACGGCGGTAAGTGCCGCCATTTTCTTTGCGGGCAAAGACCGAGAGAAGTTAGGGGCTCCACTTTGCCCCGTAAAGCGGATTGGGGGTAATGGCCCACGGCCTCAGCACTTTGGTGACGTGGAATCGGGGTCCCCCCTTTGGGGGCTGATTTCTAGTGACACGTCGAAGTTTTGCCAAGTCGGGGAAAAGGGACGCCGCCTCGGTCCCGGATGTAAGATGGCGGCGAGGGGGGCGTCCTGGCGGGGCGGTCACGTGGTGGGGAGTAGCGCGCGAGCCTCCTTAAGTGATCTCTATGGTTCGTCCGGACTCACTGGAGCAGCGGAGCGCGAGACGGGGCGTGTGTCCGCGCTCGCCGGGCTGCTGTCGCTGCCACTGCCACCCATGCCGCCACCCATGCCGCCGCCCGGCCCGGTTTCAGTTTTACGGGGTTTTTGTTTGTTTTATTCTCGCCTCCTGCAGAGGTGCACGAGATCTCCCCGAAGGGTGCTGGGGAGCCGGTGGCCTGGGGACTTCTGGGCTGTGCCGTGGTTTCTGGTTGCGGCGCCGGAGTCGGTGTTGCCTCTGCGGGAAGCGCTTCGGCGTTCTCCCGGGCGGAAAGCCGGCCTCGCGCGGGTGTGGGGAGCGCGGCAACGGTGGGGGCCCAGCCGCCGCCCAGCCCCCACCGCAGGAAGGGGAGCGGGCGGCACAGCCCGGAGACGTGGCGGGAGCGCGACGGGCGAAGCGCGGGAGCGCTGCTTGCTGCCTCTCGGGGACCGTCCAGGTCCCGTAGGTGTCTGCTGCGCTTTTGCCGCCCATTTCATGCTTTCGAGTGGCCCGGGGGACGGCGTCCCCTCGGGGCGGCGGAGGGAGCGGCTGCCTCCGCTAGGACCCCTCCGCACCTTTTATCTTCCCAGAGCTGTCGGTTACGTAGAGGACGCCGGCCCGGCCTCCCCCGGGCGCCGGCGCCGCTGTGATGCCCGGAGCTCCCGGGGCACGCCTGGTGCGGCCGAGCGACTCGGCGCTGGGCGGGGTCTGCGGGCGCGGCGGGGAAGGGCAGGGGCGCCGGGCCGACGTCGGCGGCTGAGGATGGACGAAGGAGCGCCGGAGCCGCTTCGCTCGCCTCAGCGTGGTCCGGTGCCTCTCTGACACCATGGCCCTGGCTGAGGTAGTAGTTTGTGCTGTTGGTCGGGTTGTGACATTGCCCGCTGTGGAGATAACTGCGCAAGCTACTGCCTTGCTAGTGCTGGTGATGCTCAGCGCCGCGGAGGACAATGGCTGGGAATCCCCTTTGTTTTCCGGGGCGCGGGGGCAGCCCGCCGAACCCCGGCAGGGCCGGCCACCACGGAAACCGTTAGTTGTACATTTTCCCGGAGGGAGGAAGGGACTGCGGGGAGAGGGGTGGACGGGGACGTTTGTAAAGCTGGGGAAGACCCTAAGTCTTTGGATTCGCTATTTGCTCGAAAAGGAAGGAATGAAATTGTGAGAGAGGTTGACACATAACTTTTCCACCCTAAATAATTTTACCGCTTCTTTCAGTAGTTGATGCAAGATTTAGTTTGTACCTGTTTTACTTCATTTTTTATCTGTGGGTCGGAGTGGTGTGAGGTATCTTGTGCAGAACTGGCATTAGGGGCGGAATAGTAGACCCATTAATTATAAAGTTTATGCCTTAACAGTTCAAATCTGTTTTTTTGGTATCTTCTCTCGGTAAATCTAAGAGCTTTTAAAATGTAAACCCAAAGCAATTAAAAGTTTCTGTTTAAACTTTGTTTGCAACTCTTTGAATAAGAAGATTGAATTTATAGTTAAATGCACTATTGAGATTTTTTTTAATGTATGAGGCAAATAAATTCTCTTTACAGTGTGCTGTGCTTTTTTTTTTTTCTTTTTAATTTAACTTTGGGGGCTCAAATTCTGCCGGTGTGGTGGGATTTTTTGGCTTTTGATTCTCATGTTTTATTCATTTATATCATTGCATGTCAGTGTGGGAGAAAAGGATCTAGGTAGGAGCTAGAAGTGTGGTTTCTGGATACTTTGAGTTTAAAATCTAAGACTGCCCATTTTGATTTGTGAGGGACCACTACTCCAAGCAGGAAGATCCAATTTTTATAAAGAAAACGTAGTTTGGAAAACTAATGAAATTACTCGATATTTTAAATACTCTGAAGTCTGGGTGGAAAAGATGATTGTATTTCTAAAATTTTAATTTCGCTGAGAGAAATTGGTGGTAAATTTTAGTACTTTTCTTAGAAAACTGATCCGGTTTTGATTTGTGCAGAATAATTAGCTTTGTGATGTAATCACAAACATTCTGTGGTTTAATTTTTGATGCATAGTTGAAAAAAACTAAGGCAATTCTTTACTAAGAAAAAGGCACATATAAGGAGAAAAAACTAAAGCCAACCGAATCCTTTTTGTCCCCTTCAGGAGGAGTTTGATGCTTTCGTAATTCAGAAGTTATCTAATAAGTATGCCTTGATTTGGTTTGGTTTAGCTTTGAGAGAGAACCTTGCTCAATCTGATCTCATCTGGATGGAGCTGCCTCATTGTGGGAAGGACAGTATAGAACCTTATGTTGAATCTTAAAATGCATAAAATATTTGAGAGTTGGCTCTTGGAGTTTGCTTTCTTGATATCAAAGAAAATTCAGGTCTTTATTAAGTGCCAATTCTTTTAAATGATGAAAATCTTTGGGTGCTACGTCAAATCTTGATTTATGGAGAAACTAATAAAATTCTAATTGTAGTATAATAATTTTCATTTTCCAAAATACTCCATTCAGCCAGCCATGCTAATCCTCATCCGACAGGTCATCTTTCCCACTACACTTTTTAACATTTTATAGGGGATCAACAGTTGTTAATTTGTGCCCAAAAGTATTACAGATTCTGCCAGTAATTTATTGAACTTTAATGGATCAGCAGATAGGAAGCTGAAGTGTACAGATAAAGTATTCACAGTTTATCTTCTGCTTTTAAAGTAAATTTCATCCAGAACTATATGTTGCCCACATAGTAGGAACATTTTGTTGTTGGATATAAAGGTACTTCTGTATGTTATTCTTGTTTGCTAAATTACAAGAGAAAATACTGCCCTCAGCCAACTTGTTTTTAGTACCATAGTTATATTTCTGCTCTAATCTCCAGTATTAAAAATTAGCCTTTCACTTTTGCATTTCACTTTTACATTTCTGTACGCACCGATGAAAATTATCTACTGAACATTTTTACTGTTGACAGTTTCCTACAAGATGAATTTGCCTTATCAAAAGTGCAACTTTTCAATCTTGATGTTTTTGACATTTACTTGGCACAATTGACTTTTTTGTTGATCCGCTGTCAAGCATTTAAGTAATTTGTATTAGCAAAAAGCCACAGATGGGAAAGAATAAGGCAGTGTTTGGGTGTCCTCAATAAGTACCAGACCAAAGGAAAGCTGAGTTATGGTAATAACATTTTAATACATGTCATCCTCAGTTATTGGAAATGTAGATGTTAATTTTGTGTATGGGACACCTGGAGAAGATTCTTGGGAAGCAGTTTTGCTTCATGCCCCAAAGTCAGAATTCCTGATTGTTAACCTTATATACTAAAGCTTTTGTTTACAAGCTGTTTTAGTTGCCTTTTGGTAGGTGGGCCAGGGTGTACTCAAGACATTGTGTCTGTGGAGTGGCCCCAAAGAATTCTTGCCAGAGGAGCCTGACAGCAGAGAGAAGCTCTTCAGTGTATGGGAACTAGGTGCCAGGGGGGCTGGGATTTCTTCACGGCTACCCATCCTTTCTCCCTCTCGTATGTCACATCTCACCTCCTCCCTCCATAGTGGGGGGTGGGTGGGGGGGAACTGACAGGAGAGGCACTGCTTCCTCCACTGAACACTCCTTCTATAATTTCTGCAACCGAAGGAAAATAGGACAGTCGCCTTCAAAAGTGAATTAGGCCAGATCGGTAATACCCAAGAGGACAATTATGGCCATTGTCGTAAAATCTAAAAAGTCATTGGTGCCACTGAAATCTAGACAATTCAGGCAAAAATATTAAAATCACTTGAATGATTGTCTAACACAATTCACTAAGTGTTTTTGTTAGGCTATTGCTGTTAGGCACCATAGGGAAAGCAGAATAATTGTATGGCTAGGTCACGGCTCCGAAGGTCAATGCATTTAGAAAAGGTAGAACAGGAAGTGCCTAAGAATCAAAATGTGGGCAGGTGAGAAAAGCATTAGTGACCTAGGTTACCTTTGAGACCTGGCAGAAGAAAAAGTGGGTGAAAGAGCTGAGCGGAGGGAAGTACGGAACACTTAGAATAGCTCTTGTAATTTAGATGTCTTGATGTTTGTTGTCTCTCGTAGTCATTCTAAAAGTGGAATTGGAGTCTTGGACATGAGCATTACAATTGTGGTTGATATTCAGTGATACTCTGGCTGTCTTACCTCTTAGCCTAGTATTATCTGCTGTAATACGTTGAGGTGTTTTCTGAATTTGTTTAAGAGAAATATTAGTTTTACGTGGAATAGAGTATGCTTTTTTATCTGAAGTTGAGTTATTTTTTGTTGTTAGATTTTCATTTTGCAGTTATCTTTCTTTAAAAGCGCTGTTCTGTGCACATGTAATGGAATTGTGCCTACGCAGACTTCTGGGCACTAAATTTGTGGATAGGATCCTTTTAAACTGCACCGTTGACGCCCAACAGTACAGATTTGGTTATGAACAAACAAACCCAAGATAGGAGCCTTGTGTTGATTTTACAGGGTAAGTTCCTAGCTCTTTCTTCTTATTCCACCTCAAACAACTCTTTTGAAAATATACCGTTCCGTTTGCCTTTAGCTGGGTTTCAAATATAATTGAGAGTGTTAGTTCCGTTATTATGTAATCGAGAGTGTTTTATCATGAAGGTCAGGGTTTCTCAGAAGGCCAAATAGTGTCAAATGTCACAGAAAAGTAAACTAGGAGCTAAAAAGTGTCCGCAGACACTGGCAATTTAGATCATACATGTAGTTGTAGCGCTGTTTTCTGTTATAAATGAATAATCTCTAATTGCTCTCTGGTGGAGTAACAGACTACAATTATGTGTGTTTCATACTGCTTTGAACTTGAAAAAAATGTATTAAGATTCCTGGGACTTCGCTGGTGGTCCAGTGGTTAAGACACCGCGCTCCCAATGCAGGGGGCCCGGGTTTGATCCCTGGTCAGGGAACTAATATCCCACATACCGCAACTAAGCCCTCGTGCTGTAACTAGAGAAGCCCACGTGCCTGTTCCTTTTTTTTTAATTGAGATATAATTGACATAATTTTATATTAGTTTGATGTGTACAACAGTGATTTGGTATATGTTTATATTGCAGAATGATCACCACAATAAGTCTAGTGAACATCCATCACCACACATAGTTACAATTTTTTTCTTGTGATGAGAACTTTTAAGATCTGTGCTCTTAGCAACTGTCAAATAATAACATACAGTATTGTTAACTTTAATCACAGTGCTGTCCATTACATCTGCATGACTTAATTATTTTATAACTGGACGTCTGTACCTTTTGACCACCTTCAACCTGTTTTGTCTACCCCCCACCCCTTGCCTCTGGCAACCACCAGAATAACTGAATTCAGTTATTTAATTTTCTTTTTTAGATTCCACATATATGTAAGATCATATGGTATTTCTTTTTGTCTGTCTGACTTATTTCACTTAGCATAATGCCCTCAAGTTCCATCCGTTTTGTCACAGATGGCAAGATTTCATTCTTTTTTATGGCCGCATAATATTCCATCGTATTTATATATACCACATTTTCTTTATCCATTCATCCATTGATGAAGACTGAGGTAGTTTCCATATCTTGGCTATTGTAAATAATGCTGCAGTGAACATGGGGGTTCCTATTATCTTTTTGAGTAAATGTTCTCGTTTCTTTCAGATAAATACCTAGAAGTGGAATTGCTGGAATTGGTAGCTCTATTTTTAATTTTTCTATACTGTTTTCCGTAGTGGCTGCATCTGTTTACATTCCCACAAACAGTGCACAATGATCTCATTTTCTCTACATCCTCGCCAACACTTATTTCTTATCTTTTTGATAATAACCACTCTAACAGGTGTGAGGTAATATCTCATTATGGTTTTGATTTGCGTTTCCCTGATAATTAGTGATGTTGAGCACTTTTTCATGTCCTGTTGGCCATCTGTATGTCTTCTTTGGAAAAATGTTTGGATCCTCTGCCCATGTTTTAATCAAATTGTTTGTTTTTGCTAATGAGCTACATGAATTCTTTATATATTTTGGATGTTAACCCCTTTTCAGAAATATGAGCTGCAGATATCTTCTCCCATTCGATAGGTTGGCCTTTTTGACTGTTCTTTAGGAATAACAAACATTTATGTCTTTTGAGGAGAGAAGTTACACAAAGGGAAAAGAAAATTGCACACACAAAACTTGAAGGAGGTGGTAGGGGAAGAAAGATTGCTTATTAATGAGGAGATAAGACTGTTGGTAGGTGGATAGAGGAAAAATGAGAGGGACTATGGAGATTCAGGATTGAATATACAATAGAAAAGGGGTAATTGACTGGGCAAGATCCTGTGTTGTTATACTGTCTGCTCTATTTTTGTGAGGAAACTATATGTTAAAAGCATCCTAGCAATATGTTTGCTGTTTTATCTGTAGTAACATCTGAAAACATTTGAAAGTGCTTTAGAGTAGGGATCAATAGACATTTCCTGTAAAGGGCCAGATATTAAATATTCTAGGCTTTCTGGGCCATATATGGTCTTCATTGCATATGCTGCTGTTTCTCCTCCTTTGCTTTCTTCTTTTTCTGCCCCTCCTCTTCCTCCTTCTCCCTCTTCCTCTTCCTCTTTAAAAATGTAAAGTCGTTCTCAGCTCATGGGCAATGCTAAAAACAGGCCATAGGCCAGATTCGGCCTGCAGGCCAGTTTGCTGACCCCTGCTTTAGAACTTAGCTATCCTGATAGAACATTTGGTTCCACCCTTACCCCGCCCCCCCCTCTCTCATTAAGTGAGGAAAGAAATAGGTCTTTCTTGGAGAATAAAATGTTGGAATAACTTAATACATTTGAATGTATGTGACCCGGATCTGCTTTTGACCATCATCACTCAGATTTGTGACGACAGTCTGTGTTCCCTTCTCTTGACCCTAATGGCATTTATAGAACAGCTACCCTGAAGTTTCCATTCTGAAAGGACCATGGGGAGATCACATAGACATAGGGAGAGAGATCTGAGGAAACCCAGCTGTGCCTGCCCCAGCTATTTTAAGTCTTCCCAAACTAGGCACCATGCATGTGAATGAGCAAGTCCCAGATGATTCCAGTACCAGCTACCATCTGCTGCAAGCTTAGGACACACCCTAAGCAAGAACCGTGTAGGCAAGTTTAGTAAAGCCCCAGAACCATGAGAGAGAATAATAACACTGTGGTTGTCGTTTTAAGCCAAAGTTTTGGGGTAATTTGTTACATAGCAGTAGATAACCAGAAATGGTTTGGGGACCTGGAAATGGAGTATTACTATAACAAAACCTAAAACACATGACAGTGGCTTTGCAACTGAGCTGCCCACATATGTTGGAAGGGCCTCGAAGAGACTAGTAGCAGAAATCTGATGGATCTTGAGGTTGTCAGTAGGGCTTAAAGGAAAGTGAGGAAAAAATTATTAAAGTTGGAGGAAAACTCTTGTTAATAAAACTGCCGCTTAGGATAACGTAGAAATAGAAAAGAATACTTAATGAACTGATGCATCAGCCCGAACATTTTCCAAGCTAAAGTTTTAAAGTTTCAACTGGTTTCTTTTAGCTGATATCATGAAATACAGATAATGATGAGCTAGAGAAGAAATTACTCAGTTTTCAAGCAAAATTTTGAGGAAATATATAAAAGTCAGGACTTGCTGGGTTAGAAAAGAAAACCCTTTTCTGATGACCAGTCTCTTGCAGCAGAATATTCCCAAAGTAAAAAAAAGGCCTCAGGACAAAATCAAATTCACAGCTCCTTCATGTAAAGTTCTCAGGG
Source organism: Lipotes vexillifer (assembly GCF_000442215.2). Lineage (NCBI taxonomy): Eukaryota > Metazoa > Chordata > Mammalia > Artiodactyla > Lipotidae > Lipotes > Lipotes vexillifer. The sequence goes on along the minus strand of NW_006775771.1, from coordinate 1,155,236 downwards.
TAAAGATGAAACTAAGGATTAGACTGTGAAATCCTTTATTAAGACCCCAGAAAAATTAAGGTGATGCCTTACAGGGAGCCCCATGTAGACAAGATTTGTTGATGTGGCTTTTGTCTAATGAAGTAAACCCCAATGAGATCAGTAAGATTCATAGGAAACTTACAAAGCTTTTAAGAAAATTATATTGTAGAAATACTATCAGCTTGAACTATAAGGAACAGAGATGGCTTCAAAATGAAAAGAAGCTTTTAGACCCTAGAACTTCTACAGGCAGGAATATTTTATGGAGTAGGAAGAATAACTCAGAGGATGGAGCCAAGAGCTGAGGAGAATCATCGCAGGCAATAGAAGTGAACCTTAATCAAGGAATTGGCAACATGTGCCCAGTTTGATTTGCTGTGGGTGAGAGACTGCCACATGCCTATGGTGTTTTCTCCCTTTTTGAATGGGGGTATTTATAGTGATTATCCTATGCCTGTCTACCCTACCATGTATATTGCGTATGTGGGGGACAGAAAATTTGTCTCTCTAGTTCACAGGTTTTTAGACCTAAGAGGAAGGGTACTTTTCCTCTAGGAAAAGGTACTATTCTCATTGCTTTTCTATGCCACCCCCTTTTTTTGTAATTTTAAATCACATAATAAAACAACAGAAAAGATATTTGAATGTAGCTTGAGTGACTGTAAGTAAGCACAAAAATTCTCCTTTGTCTTGAATCTCATATTTTAATATATGCTAAGTACTGAACACAGGGCCTACCTGGTGTGTAATTATTTTTTTGTAAATGCTAATTTCCTTTATCATTCTCTTTCCTTTTGGTGACATTATCTTTACCCATGGTGTCCAGTTCCCTCCTGCTGATTTTTTGTTCACCAGGGCTCTCTACTCCCCCAGCCCCTCCTCCACGCCACCAGGCCTCTCCATATGCTCCAGACTTTTTCTGGCATTTTACTGTCATCCAAACTCTGAACTTGCCTACCTTATTTTTTCAAAGACTTACAGAGTGACTAGATAATTAACATGAATAATACTAAAGTGTTAACACAAAAATTTTACTTGGATAATTGCAATAGCAACCTTCAGTGTTTACACCCTGTGGAGTTAGCTAAAATTTCAAGCATTTTTGTGGGCTGCCTGAGTCTATTTTTGATAAGGACCCTGAAGTTGATGCTCAAGTCATGCCATTCATGTTCTTGTCTAATAGACAGTGGCCATCCTTTAGGGATGTAATATAGTGTGGAACGCTGTGCTAAAATCTGTTCTGGCTCTTCTCCATGTTATGTACCATCTGTGAAGCTTGGAGTCTAGGTCAAATGTATCTTTTGTCTCCTCTTCCCCAGCATTTTGTAGAGGATTCTAATCTAATTAATGTCAATAGCAGTGTTGAAAAAGAAAACCTAAAAGGAAGAGAATTTTTGAAAGAAGGGGTATGGGAAAAGAGGAGGGCAGTTTTACCTGAATTGTTTTGCCTTGAAAAATAAATGTGCTTGTGTAATTCTGTGAGTCAGTGAATATGCGTACATAAATACACAGTTCTTTATTTAACCAGTATTAATGAGTATCACTGTGACTCCTCCAGTATACTAGCTTCTATGGGGATAAGACAAATTAGAGAGACCACTTATTCTGCAGGACTGGTTCCAACAACAGTTGGGCAGTGTGCACTGTGTGGGGCCTGGGAGATGGTTTCTGCACAATATTAGAATGCATATGCACTCTCAGCTTTAAAAATGATGCTGAATTCTCAGGAAAACTGAACTCCATTAACAGTAACATCTTTCTGTAAATCAAAAGCTTGCAAAGCCTTAATGAAAAGGAAGCCATCTAACCTTAAAAATGAATTTATTGCTAAGTGAATTTAATTCACAAAAGGAATTTTCCCTAATATTTAGGCTGTTCTTGATTTTGGTTTTGTTTGTTTTTATTAACATTTTTAGTTGTTTGGTTTGGTCAAATATTGAATTTGAGTTAAAAGATAGATCTTCTCTGAGGATGCAGTCTAATAATGAGGCCAAGTAAATAATGGAAAAATCAGTTTCCAAGTTTGGCAGGGCAGTGCTCTGTAGTCTTTGCGTGGCAAATAGTATGTCTAACTTTTTCAGTGATCTGCAAAACTGAGCTACTCATTCCTACACAAATGAATGTGCTGATTTTGTCTCCCCCCCACCTTTTTTGCTCAGTTTCTTCATTTCTTCCCTCTTCTTGTTTCCCTGACCTCTGGGGAGAAGTGATGTGGCACCAGAAACAAGAGGCACACTCACAGTTACATCCTGCTGACTCATCATGGGGCTCTAGGCAAGTCACTAATCAGGAAATTGGGGGACTCAGTGCTGGCTGGGGAGTTAGTAGGTTGAGGGGGTAAGGACAGAACCTGGTGACTTCAGGGCCTTGGCAGTGCAACCTTTATCGATACATATTTCCATTGCCACCACTTAACCTTAGAGGCGTGGATGATCCAGCAGTGAGTTATTCTGTGCAAGAGGGAGCGAGGGCTTTAGATCAGGTGGCCAGAGGGTTATTTCCTCTCTCTGCTGTTTAACAGCCGTGTGGCCTCAGGTGAATTTCTTAATCTCATTGATCCTCAGTTTCCTATTTGTAATACCTACAATGAAAGGTCGTTCTGAGGATCACAGATAATATACCTAAAGTGCCCAACAAAGCCCTGACACAAGGAGTGTTTATAAATGGTAGCTACTTGATGTAGTCTAAAGTCTCTTTCACATGCTTAATACACTTATATAATTTCAATCTTAATCTCTCACAGACACACACACACACACACACACACACACTATTACCATTCTACGCTCCTGCAACTGTATATGTACCTTACCACTTAAAGAACGGCCTTTGGTCATCAGGGAAATGGTCCTATTGCCAGTTTAAAGGAATATTCAGGAAATGGCTCAGAAAAAGATAAAATGCAGAATGTATTATTTTCTTAAAAAATTATTCTTTGGTAATGTTAGCTCTTTATCTCCCCTGCTTAATTGTGATGTCTACATTGTCAAAAACAGTAGCCAATCCAAGTCTTTTCTTGTTGATTGAAGTCTAGCCTGTCTGGGACTACAGCACCCCTCTTAAGCTTGCTAGCAGTTGTGTCACATTGCTTGCGTCGACAAATAAATGGCCAGGAGTCACTCTGCATGATAGCCTTTCCATGCTATAGAAACTGTGAAACTGATCCAAATAAATGGCTGGGTCTCCCAGGACGGTGGATCTGTATGTTGCCCCTTTGTTACAGTGTCATATCCTCTTGACTGCCTTTCAGGGCAAAGAGCACTGTGCAGCACCCGTAAGAGAGTGGAGCCAGGTGACATGCTGATGGGATGCTGCAGCCCCTGCAAGAGGGGCTCTGTCTTTGCGGAAGGGTGTAGTATTGCTATTGTGACAAGTGTCTTTTTAGTCAAAAGCAATAAATCTTCCCTTGTTTAAACGACAGATGGTTAGGATTGTTACTTCTGTTTCCAGCAAACCCATAAGAGGAAAAACAAACAACTGACGTTGAGTTCTTCTTGGTTTTCAAGAGTACTAGGAAAAATTTGAAACAGTGTAGTTTCGGTAAGGTTATACAGTGTTTGAGGTCAACCCCACCCACTCCCACCGTGATGTCCACATCCTAAATCCCCAGAGCCTGTGAATATGTTAGGTTACACAGCAAAGAAGAATTATGATTGCAGATGGAGTTAAGGTTGCTAATCAGCTGCCCTTAAAATAGGGAGACTATCCCAGATTACCTGGTGAGCCCAATACAATCACAGTGTAATAGGGACCCAGGTTGCCTCTGGAAGCTGGAAAAGGCAAAGAAGTGTAGTCTCTTCTAGAACCTTCAGAAAGTCCTGCTGACACCACGATTTTAGACCAGTGAGACCCATTTCAGACTTCTGACCTCCAGAAGTATATGATAATAAATCTGTGTTGCTTTAAGTCATTAAGTTTGTGGTAATATTACAGCAGCAATAGAAAACTAATATAGCATTTAACGGTGAACAACTAAATATCTAAAATTGATGAACCCAAATTTCCTCCTCCTCTCTTTCCAAGTAAGGTGCCATAACCAGGGAAATGACAAAGCAAAAGCAAGGGAGAGGAAAGTCAGCAAAGGGCCAGGCTGGCCGGCTTGCTGGCTGACTGCTGCTTAGAGTGGTCTCTTCGCTTCCTATCTCAGTATTTATCCTCTGCCCTGCCTTGGGCCAGGGGGGTTCTTCCCCACATTGCCTCGGGCCTCGTGTTGCCTCCACTTCTCTTTTCCCCAGTGGTCTTCTCTCCAGGTCCCCTCTTCTACTCTGGTGGGAGCTAGCAGAAGCCCAAGCTAGCAAGAGGAAAATGGACATTTCTACCAATTCCCTCCCTTCCCTTCCATACCCACGTAGTCTCTGGGGAAGAATCTTGAATGAAAGCAAGCAAAGAGCAGAAGGAGTAGACAGGAAAAGAGATGCCTGAAAACAGGCTTGAAACAGTAGTGGGAAGAGTGACAAACAGGAGATGCCCCCTCATCTTGTTGACTTAGCTGTCACCATTTTCCATAGCAAAGTTATTCCAGTGTACTCTATACCAGGGCTCAGTGTAACTATTATTCCTGTGCCCTCGGTAGTACAGTAGAACCTCCTCCATTTCTCTAGATAGTTAACTGCACACTTAGAGCTCCTGACATAGAGTTTAGGATGCAGAGTTAAGTACTTGGTGTGTACCTCACCCCATTGCCATCTGTGATCTGTAAAAATTTGATACACCCTAACTAGTCAAATATTCATTGATCCTCCACTGTGCATTTGGCGGTACACTAGATGTAGGAAGCGGTGCTGGGCCCAGCACCATCACTCGGAGGACCAAGTGGAGCCCCCTTTCTGGTGGAAAACGATTTCTCTGGGATTACGATCAGCAGTCCTGTTTCCTTGGAACAGCACATAAGCAACTTACTGCAGGTGTTGTCCTAAAGACAGGAGCTTATCTAATGCAGACAGCAACAGAAAAATCAAAATTCCTCCCCGAAAGGTTACTCAGTGACTCCGTGTGCCTCCGGGAGTACAATACGCTCTTTCTTTGGAATCTGGGAGGTGCTTCCGGGGCATGAGAAGGAACACTCCACACAGCTGCCTTTGATGTGATCTCCCAGGTGTGCCCAATAATGCCTTGGGTGCTTTCCCACCACCTGTTGTCATTTTACAAGTTTTATCAGATGACTTTATATATCGGGTAGGACCAAATCTTTAAAAGGGAAGATGTGACAACTGTAACGCCCATCATGCTCTAGGCATACTCCTTATCAGGGCTGCATCTTCATTCACTAGAGATGGAGATTTACAGTGTCTTATTCTAATCACCTGTCTAGCTACAGTGCTCTAACTGGTCTCCTTGGCTTCTGTCTTTCCCTCCTCCAATCTTGCCCAGGAACTCTTGTTAGAGGGATCTTTAAAGAAAAAAAACAAGAAAACAGAAAAAAAATTGAGCTACCCCTCTTCTCCCCTCCTGCTTCCTTATCTGAGTTAGATATTCTCATAATACCCTACACTTGCCCCTTTGTTAGCAGTCATCACACCGAACTGTAAGTGCCTGTTCACTCACGTGCATCTCCCACTAAACTCCGATCTGTGGCGGCTGGCCCGTGCCTGCCTTGTGTATGTTTGTATGTACACCACTCCACCCTGATAACAATGCACGTGGGTGTGTTGAGTGAGTGAAAGCCGCTTTGCTACCTAAGAACTTACAGTGATTTCCCCCGTTGTTTATCAGATCTGACCCAGACACTTCATTTCAGTTTTCAGCTCCTTTGATTTTTCTTGTATACAAGCTCTCAGATATCCTCCTGGCCCCCATCTGGTTCTTGCATCTTCATGCTCTAAGTTGTCTGCTCTGCCTGCCCATCTGTGGTAGCTTGTCTCCAGAGATGGCTGCCATCAGTTTCTTCTCTGTGCACATGCCACTCCCCCACTGAGAGAGATTCCTCTGCCCCCTTGAACCTGGGCCGGACTGTGACTAATTTCACCAATAGACTGTGGCAGAAGTGACACTCTGCCAATGCTGGGCTACTCTTTAAGAGAGGACAGGCGGTTTCCTATCTCTTGGAGCCCTGAACTGCCGTTAATAAGTCCAGGCAGACAAGCCACGTGGAGGAGGCTGAGCCATCAGCATGGGAGTGAAGAAGCCACGTTAGACAACCCGCCCAGCTGAGCCTTGAGGCAGGTCCAGTCCCAGCTACTCTCTGACCGTAACTACTTGAAAGATCCCAGGCAGGACCACCTAGTTGAGTACAGTCAGCCTACAGAACCATGAGATAATGATAGTAGTTTTTGTTGGTTTTTTTTTTTTTTTTTTAAGATTTTTTGATCTGGACCATTTTTAAAGTCTTTATTGAATTTGTTACAATATTGCTTCTGTTTTATGTTTTGGTTTTTTGGCCCCTAGGCATGTGGGATCTTAGCTCCCCAGCCAGGGATCGAACCCGCACCCCCTGCATTGGAAGGCGAAGTCTTAACCACTGGACCGCCAGGGAAGTCCCTCGATAGTAGGTTTAAGCTACTAAATTTCGGGTATTTATTGCTCTACAGCCATAAATACCCTAAATAGCGTCCTCCAAGGTCTCAAACTAGATTTTCAGTAAAGTTTGCCTTTCAGGTCTAGTTGACATTGGTCCCTCCCTTCTCTCTCATAGAACTTCTCAGTACTACACATTTTGTCATCCCACTGTACATATCACTATTTTCCATTTCCTGTGTGCTATTCTGGACTCCGTGACCAAACTCCATGATCTTTGAAGATACCAAACAATGAGTCCTAGTACTGGACAAAATGTAATAAATAAGCTGTTGAATTAGAAGCATTCTTGGTTATTTCAGCTCTCTGCCAGCTATTTTAGCTGTGACTCTTTGTGGTATCTCTTGGAGCATTCTTTCAAGCCATGGTTGTGAAAGTATGTGTGACTGCAGGCAGCCCTTAGGATCCTTCCACCTGCAGACAGTATGAAAGAGCAGTGGTTCTCCAAGTCTGGTCCCAGATCAACAGCATTAGCATCTCCTGGGAACCTGTTAGAAATGCAGATTCTCAGGTCTACCCCAGACCTATAAAATTTGAAGTTCTGGGGGTGGGGCCCAGCATTCTGTGTCTCAACAAGCCTTCCAGATAATTGTGACGCATGCTGAAGTACGAGAATCACTCTTGTAGTGGAAAGAGTCCCGGTTTTAAGGTCAGAAGGTCTAGGAATCCTCTGTTAAACATTTATTAAATGTGCATCTGCTTATGCGAGGTGTTGCCTTAGGGGCGGGGGATACTAAGATGGCTCTAGGTTTGTCTCTGCCCTTGTGTGTTGAGGGAGGATGGTGGTGGCTGCACTATTTACATACGTGTAAATGAGACATAACCCAAATTTATCTGTACAAAGCCTGCACACTGAATGACATAGTCCTAGTTTTTTACCTTTGCTTGTCTATTTAAGGATCAGATACCATTATCGTGAACTTAAATAAACTTTAGGAACCCTTTTATCAGGAAATGTTTTATTAAAGATTACTCAATTAGTAGCCTATGATGTAGTATTCACGCTCACCATAGGACAGAAAATCCAGCTATAACTAAAAAGAAGAAAATTAAAATAATTCATAATCCTATCGCCCAGAGCTAATACCATTTCAGTGTATTTTCTTCGCAACTTTTTAATGCCTGGGTCTGTCCTTTTTCTATATCTGCCTTATGCTCTTAGTAACTTATTGTGACCATTCTAAGTCACTCGTTTCCTGAAGCTTCAGCATCTTTTGGTGAAATGGATATAGTATAGTTATGATGGTGTCTGCCCTGGGACTGCACCTGGCTATTCAAGGCATGGGTTTAGCTAAGTAGTAGTGGAGACAATTACTGGTTCCCCTTTTCACTCCTGTCCATGTCCATCTTTCCCTTTGTTTATTCTCTTTTCTAATCAACCCCATAGATGCCTCCCTGCCTCTTCTCTCCACCTGTCCTACTTTTCCTCCTCTCACTTAAGCTTTGTTTTCCACCCGTGGCTGGCGTGACCTTCCACCCCTTCTCCCCTTGATTCCTCTTTATCCTTCCGGACCCAGTGCCGTGACCAACTCATGTGGGAGAGATTCACTTCCTTGCAGACGCTTAAACGCGTTCTCTGATTTTCCACAGCTCTCTTCATACCTCTCTCATTGTACTTTCTCATGTGAGCGTTACACACTTAAGGTCTGCGCCCGAGACCAGAGGCTTATTCTTCTCCACATCCCCTAAGGGAAGTGAAGGGGCTTCTGTAAAGTTTGCAAAATGAATAAATAAAACCCCAAGGCCTGTCGGTCACCCAGGACTGCTGTTCACAAGTGCAAGACCCGTTGGCAAGACCCTGGGCTATACAGGCTCCTGACCTTGATACACAGGCACTGTGATTCCTTCAAGGAAGCCTCTGAAAAAGCTCAAATCCAAATCACAGGGAAGTATTGAAGCAATACTGCCAAAAAGGGAAGGAGCTACTTTCAGGTAAGATAGGAAATGGGCTGCATATGAGAATAGAGGACTTGGGAATGCTGTTTGTGATGGCCCAGGACCCACAACTAAGGCACTGTGTATTCTCTGAGACAAGATTAGTACCACTACATCTTTATAGAGAAAACTAGAGCTGATACAAGACACAGCCTGTGAGGTGGACTGAAGTAAGACAAAGGAGGTGCTTTCCTTTTTTCTTTAGCTGAGGGCAGCAGTCAGTTCCGCAGTCATAACTCCGATCTTTGACAACGAGCAGGTCAGAGGGAGGAGGAGGCTGGGAGGCTGAGGAAGAAAGAGAAGCGTCTACCGAGTGGCCTGGGAGGGAGCTTCCCAGCGAACAAAAGACGGCAAACGAACGGAGCTGATTTTTGTTGTGATGACAGATGAGTTTCCTGCAGTGTCCAGAGAGCAGCCCAGTGGGGAAAGGCGGAGGGGCAGAGCCAGACCTTTGTGTGGATGGAGGGAATGCCGCTGCTTCGCTGCCAGTCTGTCTGTCCTTAGAGACCAGAGTTCACTTGGAAAGCTGGAGAGACAGCACTTAGTATTTGTCTCTGGGTCACATGTCAAATTAGTGGAGAAGGATTATTTTAAGCTAAAAACAGTTAATACTCGGAGTTCACAGTTTAATTCTCTTTTGTGGTTTTGGTTTGCTTGCAGTCATTACGTCTAGATGTGCTTAAAGAAACATACATCGTTTTCCATTATGGTCTTGAGAAAGTTAGGAGATACCTGACTGCTAATCTTTATTAGGGGGTGAAATTTCTGGCATCTTATAAACGTTTAGTTTCACAAAGAGGTGAGATGCAGCTTGAACTTGTACACACAGGATCCTCATTAGGCACTAAACAGGATTGTTCTTTGCCTCCTATTTTTATGCTCCATGATCCACCCGTGGCCGGCATGACCTTCACCCTCTATCCTGGACCAACTCCTACTCATCCTTTATAACCCAGTGCAGTGGTCAACACAGAAAACATTCCCTGACCCTTCTAGACTTTTTTTTTTTTTTTTTTTGCTGTACGTGCGTCTCTCACTGTTGTGGCCTCTCCCATTGCGGAGCACAGGCTCCGGATGCGCAGGCTCAGCGGCCGTGGCTCACGGGCCCAGCCGCTCCGCGGCGTGTGAGATCTTCCCGGACTGGGACACGAACCTGTGTCCCCTGCATCGGCAGGCGGACTCTCAACCACTGCGCCACCAGGGAAGCCCCCCTTCTAGACTCTTAATCTCTGATTCTCCACGGCACTCCTTCATACCTCTGTTAACTGGACTTATTTCATGTGTTACACATTTAGGGAGCTGGACGCAGGACCTGTGTGTTGCGTGCACATTCTATGGCCTGTGGCCCAAACGAATCCCCGCTCCTAACCTCCAAATCCATTTTTGTTGTTCTGGAAGGTAACCCTTACCTTCTGCTCCACTTGGCTCTTGTCATAGGACTAAACGGGCCACCTTCATTTCTACTCAAGCAGCATTTGATGAGATTCCTCAGTGATGACAGGCAGCTCTCATCCCCCACTGGGCCAATTCTACCTGGCAGGATTGCACTTGCCCACCTTGGTAGGTGGCAGGACAATTACTGGGCGCCTTCTCGATCTGCTTCAAAGCTTCCTGTAACCTGGCAGGGAACGAAATGCACAGCCTTCCAGCTCAATGACATTTAAGGCAACCACTCATCGGTTCAGGCAGCAAAAGAAATTGGTACTCAGCTGCTTGCAGTCTACTTTTCTGGTTAGAGCTATAAATGAAAGAAGTGATTGTGCCGCTGCACGTGTGACACCAACCTGCCCCCTCCCCAAGCAGTCACGTTCTCTTGCTCTCACTCTGGCTTTGCTCTGGTTCCCCTGAGGAACAGGGTGTTCAGGATTGTATTTGGGGGTTGCCTAGTGCTGTGTGTCTACATTTGAGTCCTACACGCACAAATAAATACAGTAAATGAATATGTGTACGTTTAAATTGCATATTCACCCCTACTGAATTTGTAATTCATTCATATGGAACTAGTTTCCACTAAATATTGTAACTCCCCCAATATTCTTATTTAGTCCCTTTTATTCAAGGGGCTAAGTTGCATCACTCAAGGGTGACATTTAAATGACAGTTACTACAGTGACACAGAGTAATGACCTTGTGAAAGTGTGGTATGCTGGTGTGCTTATCCAGTAATTTATATATACCATAAATACTAGTTGTGATGTCTGAAGAGAACTCAAAAGGCAAGAAATCTTTTTTCCCACACAAATGATTGTGAAATATAACATTTTTAGAAGGATGTTCTGGATACTTTTTTGCCCCATGATTCCCCCAAATTCCTTCCCTTCTAAGCAGTAAGTATTGCATCCCCCTGCCCCTCACTCAAACATTAAAAATAAACAAAAAAATCCTCTTCCTGCTCTCCCTCCTACCCCCAAGGCCTGTACAGACACAAAGGGTCGGGCTGGGGGGGGGTGGTGGAAGGAATTTGTCAAATCAAAAGATCCTTACCCTCTCTCAAACTAAATCTGCTTTAATCAGTATGCTAGCACATTCTGTCAAACTCCCCGAATTTTTAAGCAATACATTATTCCTTCAGTTTGTGCCAAAGCTAAACCTTTGCCAGGCCCCAACTGGCTCTGTGTAGAGGCTGCTGCCAAGTTGACTTCCTTGTCTCAGTCAAGAGGCTGCTGCCCAAGCTCTGCTCGAAATTAATAAGGCCAATCAGAAATGCACAAAGCCTGCCCACAAATCATTCATCTCCAAGCGTTTGCCATCTCCTCTGCGGTCAGATAAATCACGATAGAGCTATTACACCAATGACCATAAATTAGGGGGCCTGGCGGTCCATCCCTCCCGAGGACACAGCAGGCTAGGATGATTCCAGTGCGGGCGAGGGGAGGGGGCCCGCCGGGCGGCGCGTTATCTGTGGTTGCAGAATCCGGGCCCGGCGCGCGGCCTCCCGGAGGACTGGCGTCTGGGCTGCGCCCAGCTGTGGCCCTGGCGCTGCTCAGAGATGGCCCGATCCCCCAGGTGCGGGGACTCCATCTGCGCGGCTCCGCCAGACTATTTACAGCCGAGCTTCGGCCGGTGATTGCTGGCATGGAAAACTCATTTCTCAGCCCGGTTTTTATTTACACTCTTATTAAGGAGCCGTCACTCACGTCTGAATGGCAGAGAGTGGCCGCGGCGGGAGTTGGCCTTGGGCCAGGCAGCCAATCTCGGGGCGGGTGAGCCCCCTGGGCCGCCCTCGCCAGCGACCTTCCGCCCAGATCGCGCGGTGGGCCCGGGGACAAAGGTGCCAGAAGCTGGGGCACAAGAACCTCAGCGGCTCACCACCCTGGAAAAGTTCAGTGGTTTTGTGGCTGGATTTCCCCCTTGCACTGTTAGCCGGTTCCCCGCCGAGCTCTTTGCAAACGTGGAACGTGAGAAAATAGGAGAGTGCTGTGCTTTAACAAAACCCTAGGTCAATATTTCGTCCTCCCCCAGGTCCTTCTGCACCCGCCCGAGCCCTCCCTGCCAGGTGTAGCCCACGCATCCAGCGGGGATGGACTCGCAGTAACAACCCCCGGGAGGGAAACTTCTTGGCTGTTCTTTCCGTTGGCACCGCCTAAAACCCGAGCAGACCGGCGCGTGTGCTTGTGCGCCTTCAAGTCCTGAAAACCTGCCAGCAGCCTCGGCACATCTGGGGCTCCTTACCATGCATATTCATGCCCGAGAGCAGTAAAACCCAGGTCAGCTGCTTGGAGACAATGAACTATGTTCTTAAAGGCTGACCAAGCCCGAGAATTCAATAAAATGACAACAGGGCAAGCCCCTCTCTGTGTCCTGTGCAAAGTGTCATAAAACTTGAGGCAATTTTTTCCCCCTAAAAGGGACAGAGGAAACAGGCAGCAGTGTTGCTAGGGGTCAGTTTCTACGGTTTTCCCCTTGGCTCTAGAAATCATGATTTCTACTCCCTTTCCTAGTGCCCTCAAGCTCCGGAAGAGTGGGTAGTGTGTTCATATTCCTTTCTTCTGCATAGGATCCCTCTTGGTTTAACATGCTTCCCTTCCCTTCCTCTAATCCTCTTCCCATCTGAGGGCATCACTCTTAACCCCTTTCTTCCCAGAAAAGAGTGGATCCTCTTCTGCCCTCCTGTCACTTTCCTCAGAAACTCCCTTCTCCATTTTCCTGGTAGCTCGGGCACAGTCACTCTCCTGGGCTAGGGTGGCACTGGGAAGAGGACATCAGACCATGCCACCCCACAGCCTCCCGCAGGCCTGCAGTCCAGTGAGGGCACTGTTATGGGCTGAATTGTGTCTCCCGAAAAATCACTTGTTAATCCAAGCCCACACTACCTCAGAATGTGACTGTATTTGGAGATAGAGCCTTTAAAGAGGTAATTAAGGTAAAATGAGGTCACGCGGGTGGGGCCTAGTCCGATGTGACTCGTGTCCTTATAGGAGGAAATGTGGACAAAGAGACGCCAGGGATGCATGCACACAGGCGAAAGACTACGTGAGGACAGCAAAAAAGGCCAAGCCAAGCCAAGGAGCGAGGCCTCGGGAGAAACCAAACCTGCCAACACCTTGACCGTGGACCTCTGGCTTCCAGAATTGTGAGAAAATAATTTCTTTCGTTTAAGCCACCCAATCTGTGGTGTTTTGTTATGGCAGCCGTAGCAAACTAACAGAGGCACTAAGGAAGCCTGCCTGCAACATTCCTGTGGCTCTCCCTCCTCCTCCAGGACTTGAAAACTCTCTCCCCTCAGGATGGCGTTGGCCTGGCACGACTTTCTTTTTGTTATGTTCCAGGTGGTCTTCTTTTTTGATAAGAAACTAACCAGCGAAATTTCTCTGTTGGTGGAGCTTTATTTGTGCCCCTACTGTTTAATTTTCAGTTTTGTCCTGTGTAGGTTTTACAGATAAAATACAGGACATCCATTTAAGTTTGAATTTCAGATGAACAGCAAATAATTATACAAGTATGTCCAAAATAGTGCATGGGACATACTTATATTTTAAAAAATTCTTTGTTTATCTGAAATTTAGATTTAACTAGATGTTTTATACTATTTGTTTATTTGTGAAATCTGCCAACGCTAGTTCTGGTGTGTGTGTCCTTAATATCTTTACATAGTGGTCCTCACATTAGAATCAACTGGAGAACATTTCAAAAATACTGATGGCTGGGTCCCTCCCTGGGGGAATTCAGATTTAATTGGTTTGAGGACTTTTATTTAAGCTCCCAGGTGATTTTAGTGTGTAGGTAGGGACTAAAATCCCTGCAGAAAGAGATAGGTATTAACTAATTAAATGTTCATGGCTACTGTATTGTTGGATTTAGGTTCCCTTAAGCTTAAATTCTTTGGGTTTTTGTTCTATTAAAAATGTCATCTTATCACTCTTATTGCTAAGCCCAGAGGCAAAGGTCAAAGTGGATCATCAAAAAATGCCCTGTTAGTATGTGAAATGGTTTTCTTATTTCAGGTCAACTGAGCCCATAAAGAGAGATGTCAAGAGCTGTAATATTGATGCCACTGCAGCAAATGACTCTCCATCCCGACACTTCAGGTTTTGTAATAAATAGTGCAGCTGGGCACCCTGGTAAAAGATTTACCTGCTACATTACTTTTATTACAGGCTAGTGCTCAAGAATGTAGGATGTTTGAAGCACACTTCTAGTTCAAGAGGAATTTGAACATAATTTTGTTCAGTTCTTCCAGACCCTGGGTATCTCCTCTTCTTTAGCTATTAATTGGCAAAAGCATGGAGAGCTGACGCTTACCTGCTGCTCACTTGTTACTGAAAAATTTATAGAAAGTTCAGGTATTGTGCCTAATAGCCCCGGGGTAGCACACTGTTTATTCTGCTTGGGAAAGGGCCTTATATTTGACTCTGGTACTCAATTTCATCCTGAAAATAAGTCTTGCCAACGTAAACCTTCATCGTAAGTGCTAAGGAGATGCTGGCATAGAGCTTCAGCTGAGTAAGAGTCAGACTAGAGTGAGAGGGAAATAAAATGCCTGTGGCAGAAATACATTTTATAGAAGATGATATTGGTGGGTCAGATGACACTGCTTAATTGGTACGAAGTTCAGGAATGGAGACTCATGTGACAGGGCTTTGTTAAAAATGTTGTCTAAATAAGTATGTACATGATGGAGGTTTTGTAACCACTGCTTATTCTCTTATGAGATGTTCCAGAAAACTGTTGTAGGGAGAGGAGGTTGAGTGTAAAATAGAACCTTGGATTCGAAATCCTGGCTTTGGTGCTGCTTGGCTCTGGGTCCTTGGGCAACTACTTAACCTACCTGAACCTTTATTTCCTCATCTGGAGAAGTGCTTCTGGGATGGTTAGAATAACGACCTCTAAAAATCCACTACTCCATATAAGCAAAGAGAATACTGGCAAAAATTGCCAAAAATCATCACCTTTTTCAGAACTCTAGAAACTAAGCAAAGGATCGCAACAATCCAAGGAGTGTTTGTTTATTCAAGAACAGCTGAATCTTGATAGGAATAAGGTGGCATTTTAACTGGACCAATTTCCTTATGCTCTCTCCACATCTGTGGTAGCCTTGAACAACAACAGCCTTGCAACTATACTATCTATCTCTGAGATCCAGCAGACTAGCAGATTGGGGTATGCAGATTAGGGGTAGATAGGGTTTGTAGCTCCCCCAAAAGCCCCAGCCCCAGAGAACTGTCACTCTTTGAATCTCACTCTCTGGAAAGGCCCCATTCTCAGGGCTTGTCTTAACTTGACCAGCTCTGTGTG
This sequence comes from Lipotes vexillifer, assembly GCF_000442215.2. Classification (NCBI taxonomy): domain Eukaryota; kingdom Metazoa; phylum Chordata; class Mammalia; order Artiodactyla; family Lipotidae; genus Lipotes; species Lipotes vexillifer. Next base: position 1,140,032 of record NW_006775771.1, on the reverse strand, counting down.
AACAACTCTGTCCCCAAGGTGTTAGTTGAAAAGAATCAGCAAAAATTGTTTAACATCATAGCTATCTAAGGCAGTCATACCAGTTGAGGTTAAAAAGAAGCTGACCAAAAAACCTGAAAAAGGAAAAAAAACTGGCGAAGATGTCCATAGAGAGCTTTGAAAAGCTACAGCGTATTACTGAAGACCTAAAAGTCCTTGCACATGTGCAGGGCAGTGTGCATGCCCAGGAAAGACCTGCCTGACCTTAAAGCTCTGCAAAAGCAGGAAGTGAAGGCCAAGGTAGAGTTGTGAATTGCTTTCCACAGCATTGAAGGTGTGCTCCAAATTTGATGAAAAACATTAATCTACATAGCCAAGAGGCTCAGTGAACTCCAAGTAAGGTAAGCTCAAAGAGATCACACCTAGACACATCACAGTCAATCTCTTGAAAGCATCAAGAAAAAAGTAACTCATCACATGCAAGGGATCTTCAATAAGATTAATGTCCCAAATTAAACCATGGAGGCTAGAAGGTGGTGGGATGATATATTTAAAGTGCTGAAAGGTAAAAAAAACCAAACAAGACAACAAACCTGTCAGATAAGAATTTGATATCTAGCAAAATTATCCTTCAGGAAATGAAGGAGAAATTAAGACATTCCCAGATCAACAACTGAATTTGCCCCAAGCAGACATGTTTTACAAGAAATACTAAAAAGAATCCTTCAGGCTGAGATGAAAGGATACTAGATAGTAACTGGAATCCATAGGAAGAAATAAAGAATATATATGGGAATTTTAAAAGACTGTATAAATGTACTTCTGTTTATAACTCTTTCCTTCTATATAATTTAAGAGACAGTGCATCAAACAATGATTATTAAACATTTGATAGGCTTATATTGTATAGAGATGTAATTTGCATGATAAATAATAGCACAAAGGAAGAGGAAAGGAAGTGTTTACTGGGGCAAAGTTTTTGTATACTATTGAAATTAATTTGGCATTATACAAACTAGGTTGTTTTAAGTTAAGATGCTAATTGTAATCTCCAGGGAAACCACTAAGAAAATAACTTTAAGAATATAGTAAAGAAACAAGGGAATTAAAATGGTGTACTAGAAATTGTTTAAAAGAAGGCAGTAATGGGCTTCCCTGGTGGCGCAGTGGTTGAGAGTCCGCAACTAGAGAAAGCCTGTGCACAGCAACGACCCAACACAGCCAAAAATAAATACTAAAATTTATTAAAAAAAAAGAATCCTGGGAAAGTGAGGGTTACCATTACTAGACAAAGGTAATGGTTTAAAGGAGAGAATAATGAAAGGGAAAAATACAGGCTAAAAAACATTTAAGATATATAAACTGCAATGCATAAAATTTTCCATAATGAAAATTTCCATAATAAAATATATAAAAAGAATAAAAACATTAAAAACCCCAAGGCCCCAGCTTTAGATGTCTATTAATAGAAGACTGGCTATTAGGCTATCATAAAAAAGAATGAAAAAAAACATATGAAAGATAGAGAATTATATCCAAGATAGATAAAAAAAAAAAAAAAAAAAAAACAAGGCAGTAATGGAAGAATAGGGAAACAGAAAAGACATAAGACACACAGAAGACAAATAATAAAGTGGTAAACATAAGTCCTGCATTATCAATAGTTACATTAAAGGTATATGGACTAAACATTTCTGTCAATAGGTGGAAACTGCCAGAATGAATTTAAAAATATGATCTAACTATATTCTAAGAGACACCTTAGATTTAAAAATACAAAATGGCTCATAATGAAAGAATGGAAAAAGATATACCAAGCAAAAAATAACCAGTTAAGAGCTAGAGTGGCTATACAAATAACAGACAAAATAGACTTTTTTTTTTTCCTGTACTTAAGAAATCTTGTTTTATTTGATTAGAGAATGTCTTTAAAATCATATGCACTTTGTCAGTGCGTTTCTAGGAATGTCTGGCATGTTTATTGGTCAAATGCCTTGCAGATGGAAATGAAATTTTCTGAGGAATCTTCTGGATCAAATACGGATCTATTTTTACTTTAATAAAACTATTCAAAGCATAAATAAAATAGACTTTAAGATAAAAATTGTTACTGGAGACAAAGAGGGACATTTTGTAATGATAAAAGGGTTAATCCATCAGAAGATGTTAACAAATATAAACATATATGCACCTAACAACAGAGTCCCAAAAGACACAGAGAAAAAAAATGATGAACTGAAGAGAGAAACAGACAATTCAACAATAATAGTTGGAGACTTTAAATACCTCACTTTCGGCGGAGGTTTGGTGATCCAAAGAAGTTACTGGTCAGGAGGGCTCAATTTTAACCCTCTGGCCAAAAGACTGTGTAACTTTGGACGGGTTCTCTACCCTTGCTGTCGCTGTCTGCGTTACTATGGAGTTAAAAATTACACATTGTTCCTATGGATGCTGCAAGAAGAATGAGCCGAGTGGATGAAAGGCTCTTGCTGCTCCAGCCAGGAGCCAGGACTCTGCCTCTGAGGTGGGAGAGCCAACTTCAGAACACTCGTCAAGAAGAGACCTCCCAGCCCCACATAATATCAAACGGCGAAAATCTCCCAGAGATCTCCATCTCAACACCAGCACCCAGCTTCACTCAACGACCAGCAAGCTACACTGCTGGACAACCTATGCCAACCATATAGCAAAACAGGAACACAACCCCACCCACTAGCAGAGAGGCTGCCTAAAATCATAATAAGTCCACAGACACCCCAAAACACACCACCAGACGTGGACCTGCCCACTAGAGAGACAAGATCTAGCCTCATACACCACAACACAGCCACTAGTCCCCTCCACCAGGAAGCCTACACAACCCACTGAACCAACCTTAGCCACTGGAGACAGACATCAAAAACAACGGGAGCTACGAACTTGCAGCCTGCAAAAAGGTGAACCCAATCACAGTAAGATAAGCAAAATGAGAAGACAGAAAAACACACAGCAGATGAAGGAGCAGGATAAAAACCCACCAGACCTAACAAATGAAGAGGAAATAGGCAGTCTACCTGAAAAAGAGTTCAGAATAATGATAGTAAAGATGATCCAAAATCTTGGAAATAGAATGGACAAAATGCAAGAAGCAGTTAACAAGGACCTAGAAGAAATAAAGATGAAACAGACAATGATGAACAACACAATAAATGAAATGAAAAATACTCTAGATGGGATCAATAGCAGAATAAATGAGGCAGAAGAACGGATAAGTGACCTGGAAGATAAAATAGTGGAAATAACTACTGCAGAGCAGAATAAAGAAAAAAGAATGAAAAGAACTGAGGACAGTCTCAGAGACCTCTGGGACAACATTAAACGCACCAACATTCGAATTATAGGGGTTCCAGAAGAAGAAGAGAAAAAGAAAGGGACTGAGAAAATATTTGAAGAGATTATAGTTGAAAACTTCCCTAATATGGGAAAGGAAATCGTTAATCAAGTCCAGGAAGCACAGAGAGTCCCATACAGGATAAATTCAAGGAGAAATACGCCAAGACACATATTAATCAAACTGTCAAAAACTAAATACAAAGAAAGCATATTAAAAGCAGCAAGGGAAAAACAACAAATAACACACAAGGGAATCCCCATAAGGTTAACAGCTGATCTCTCAGCAGAAACTCTACAAGCCAGAAGGGAGTGGCAGGACATACTGAAAGTGATGAAGGAGAAAAACCTGCAACCAAGATTACTCTACCCAGCAAGGATCTCATTCAGATTTGATGGAGAAATTAAAACCTTTACAGACAAGCAAAAGCTGAGAGAGTTCAGCACCACCAAACCAGCTTTACAACAAATGCTAAAGGAACTTCTCTAGACAAAAACACAAGAGAAGGAAAAGTCCTATAATAACGAACCCAAAACAATTTAGAAAATGGGAATAGGAACATACATATCGATAATTACCTTAAATGTAAATGGACTAAATGCTCCCACCAAAAGACACAGATTGGCTGAATGGATACAAAAACAAGACCCATATATATGCTGTCTACAAGAGACCCACTTCAGACCTAGAGACACATACAGACTGAAAGTAAGGGGATGGAAAAAGATATTCCATGCAAATGGAAACCAAAAGAAAGCTGGAGTAGCAATTCTCATATCAGACAAAATAGACTTTAAAATAAGGACTATCAGAAGAGACAAAGAAGGACACTACATAATGATTAAGGGATCGATCCAAGAAGAAGATATAACAATTGTAAATATTTATGCACCCAACATAGGAGCACCTCAATACATAAGGCAAAAACTAGCAGCCATAAAAGGGGAAATCGACAGTAACACATTCATAGTAGGGGACTTCAACACCCCACTTTCACCAATGGACAGATCATCCAAAATGAAAATAAATAAGGAAACACAAGCTTTAAATGATACATTAAACAGGATGGACTTAATTGATATTTATAGGACACTCCATCCAAAAACAACAGAATACACATTTTTCTCAAGTGCTCATGGAACATTCTCCAGGATAGATCATATCTTGGGTCACAAATCAAGCCTTGGTAAATTTAAGAAAATTGAAATTATATCAAGTATCTTTTCCGACCACAACGCCATGAGATTAGATATCAATTATAGGAAAAGAGCAGTAAAAAATACAAACACATGGAGGCTAAACAATACACTACTTAGTAACGAAGTGATCACTGAAGAAATCAAAGAGGAAATTAAAAAATACCTAGAAACAAATGACAATGGAGATACAACGACCCAAAACCTATGGGATGCAGCAAAAGCAGTTCTAAGAGGGAAGTTTATAGCAATACAAGCCCACCTTAAGAAGCAGGAAACATCTCGAATAAACAACCTAACCTTGCACCTCAAGCAATTAGAGAAAGAAGAACAAAAAAACCCCAGAGTTAGCAGAAGGAAAGAAATCATAAAAATCAGATCAGAAATAAATGAAAAAGAAATGAAGGAAACAATAGCAAAGATCAATAAAACTAAAAGCTGGTTCTTTGAGAAGATTAACAAAATTGATAAACCATTAGCCAGACTCATCAAGAAAATAAGGGAGAAGACTCAAATCAATAGAATCAGAAATGAAAAAGGAGAAGTAACAACTGACACTGCAGAAATACAAAAAATCATGAGGGATTACTACAAGCAACTCTATGCCAATAAAATGGACAATCTGGAAGAAATGGACAAATTCTTAGAAATGCACAAACTGCCAAGACTGAATCAGGAAGAAATAGAAAATATGAACAGACCAATCACAAACACTGAAATTGAAACTGTGATTAAAAATCTTCCAACAAACAAAAGCCCAGGACCAGATGGCTTCACAGGCGAATTCTATCAAACATTTAGAGAAGAGCTAACACCTATTCTTCTCAAACTCTTCCAAAATATAGCAGAGGGAGGAACACTCCCAAACTCATTCTACGAGGCCACCATCACCTTGATACCAAAACCAGACAAGGATGTCACAAAGAAAGAAAACTACAGGCCAATATCACTGATGAACATAGATGCAAAAATCCTCAACAAAATACTAGCAAACAGAATCCAACAGCACATTAAAAGGATCATACACCATGATCAAGTGGGGTTTATTCCAGGAATGCAAGGATTCTTCAATATACGCAAATCTATCAATGTGATTAACCATATTAACAAATTGAAGGAGAAAAACCATATGATCATCTCAATAGATGCAGAGAAAGCTTTTGACAAAATTCAACACCCATTTATGATAAAAACCCTGCAGAAAGTAGGTGTAGAGGGAACTTTCCTCAATATAATAAAGGCCGTATATGACAAGCCCACAGCCAACATCATCCTCAATGGCGAAAAACTGAAAGCATTTCCACTAAGGTCAGGAACAAGACAAGGTTGCCCACTCTCACCACTCTTATTCAACATAGTTTTGGAAGTTTTAGCCACAGCAATCAGAGAAGAAAAGGAAATAAAAGGAATCCAAATCGGAAAAGAAGAAGTAAAGCTGTCACTGTTTGCAGATGACATGATACTATACATAGAGAATCCTAAAGATGCTACCAGAAAACTACTAGAGCTAATCAATGAATTTGGTAAAGTAGCAGGATACAAAATTAATGCACAGAAATCTCTGGCATTCCTATATACTAATGATGAAAAATCTGAAAGTGAAATCAAGAAAACACTCCCATTTACCATTGCAACAAAAAGAATAAAATATCTAGGAATAAACCTACCTAAGGAGACAAAAGACCTGTATGCAGAAAATTATAAGACACTGATGAAAGAAATTAAAGATGATACAAACAGATGGAGAGATATACCATGTTCTTGGATTGGAAGAATCAACATTGTGAAAATGACTCTACTTCCCAAAGCAATCTATAGATTCAATGCAATCCCTATCAAACTACCACTGGCATTTTTCACAGAACTAGAACAAAAAATTTCACAATTTGTATGGAAACACAAAAGACCCCGAATAGCCAAAGCAATCTTGAGAACAAAAAATGGAGCTGGAGGAATCAGGCTGCCTGACTTCAGACTATACTACAAAGCTACAGTAATCAAGACAGTATGGTACTGGCACAAAAACAGAAAGATAGATCAATGGAATAGGATAGAAAGCCCAGAGATAAACCCATGCACATATGGTCACCTTATCTTTGATAAAGGTGGCAGGAATATACAGTGGAGAAAGGACAGCCTCTTCAATAAGTGGTGCTGGGAAAATTGGATAGGTACATGTAAAAGTATGAGATTAGATCACTCCCTAACACCATACACAAAAATAAGCTCAAAATGGATTAAAGACCTAAATGTAAGGCCAGAAACTATCAAACTCTTAGAGGAAAACATAGGCAGAACACTCTATGACATAAATCACAGCAAGATCCTTCTTGACCCATCTCCTAGAGTAATGGAGATAAAAACAAAAATAAACAAATGGGACCTAATGAAACTTCAAAGCTTTTGCACAGCAAAGGAAACCATAAACAAGACCAAAAGACAGCCCTCAGAATGGGAGAAAATATTTGCAAATGAATCAACTGACAAAGGATTAATCTCTAAAATTTACAGGCAGCTCATGCAGCTCAATAACAAAAAAATAAACAACCCAATCCAAAAATGGGCAGAAGACCTAAATAGACATTTCTCCAAAGAAGATATACAGACTGCCAACAAACACATGAAAGAATGCTCAACATCATTAATCATTAGAGAAATGCAAATCAAAACTACAATGAGATATCATCTCACACCAGTCAGAATGGCCATCATCAAAAAATCTAGAAACAATAAATGCTGGAGAGGGTGTGGAGAAAAGGGAACACTCTTGCACTGCTGGTGGGAATGTGAATTGGTTCAGCCACTATGGAGAACAGTATGGAGGTTCCTTAAAAAACTACAAATAGAACTACCATATGACCCAGCAATCCCACTACTAGGTATATACCCTGAGGAAACCAGAATTCAGAAAGAGTCATGTACCAAAATGTTCATTGCAGCTCTATTTACAATAGCCCGGAGATGGAAACAACCTAAGTGCCCGCCGTCGGATGAATGGATAAAGAAGATGTGGCACATATATACAATGGAATATTACTCAGCCATAAAAAGAAACGAAATTGAGCTATTTGTTGTGAGGTGGATAGATCTAGAGTCTGTCATACAGAGTGAAGTAAGTCAGAAAGAGAAGGACAAATACCGTATGCTAACACATATATATGGAATTTAAGAAAAAAAAAATGTTATGAAGAACCTAGGGGTAAAACAGGAATAAAGACAGAGACCTACTGGAGAAGACTTGAGGATATGGGGAGGGGGAAGGGTGAGGTGTGTTAGGGCGAGAGAGAGTCATGGACATATATATACTAACGGGCGTGGAGTGGATGGCCAGTGGGAGGCAGCCGCATGGCACGGGGAGACCGGCTCGGTTCTTTGTGGCTGTCTGGAGGGGTGGGATAGGGAGGGTGGGAGGGAGGGAGACAGAGAGGGAAGAGATGTGGGAACATATGTGTATGTATAACTGACTCACTCTGTTGTGGAGCAGAAACTAACACACCATTGTAAAGCAATTGTACCCCAATAAAGATTAAAAAAAAAAAAAGAAAAAATACCTCACTTTCAATAATGGGTAGAACAACTAGGCAGAAGATCAACAATGAAATAGAAGACTTAACTGATTAGATCTAATAGACAACTACAGAACACTCTATCCAACAGCAGAATACACATTCTTCTCATGTTCAAAGGGAACATTCACCAGGATAGAGTACAAGATAGGCCATAAAACAAACCTCAATAAATTTAAAAGGACTGAAATCATATAAAGTAGGCTCTCTAATCACAATGGAATGAAATTATTTGCTCATTTATAAAATGTGACAATATTTACGTGAGAAGAAGATAAAAGAACCCAGATCTCAAGTGCCCAGCAAAGGGCCTAATAAATATATAATACATAATAACACATAACAAGACCATAATGCATGCATTTTTTTTTTCCCTCATTGCTGGAGTGTGGTAAATGATGGGTTAACATCCTCCTTGAAAATCAAAAAAAAAATTTTAACTGCTTTGAGTTGGTGGCAGAATATAACTGATGGTGTCTTAGTACTGAGGAAATACAGTATCACAACCCTGATGCATCCACCACCATTGTGGCAAAAAGCTGAATATAAGACTATCTTAGCAATAAAAAAAATGGCAAATTTATTATTTTGTTTGTAACCCACTAAAACAAGGTAAATGATTACTCATCTGTTTTTTCTTAATTAGAGGCCACTAGTGTATACTAATGTATTTGACTTTTTCATTCATTTCACAACAGAGAAGCAAGATCAGGCCATATTTTCATGAATTAATACTTCTGATCAAGATATTAAGCTTGACTTTTTACCATTTTAGAACAGATCCTAGCTCTGATACAAAGCAGATTTGAGTGACAGAGTCTAAATGACCCCTGAAGCCTAAATATTTACTGTCTGGCTCTTTACAGAAAAAGTTTGCTGAACCCTAACCGAAGAATTGAATCATTCTTGGGTGGACCTGGTAGATGATATTCCAGGAAAGACACCGAAAAAACATGCATCATCCTTTTATTTCCAAGTTTGCATAACTTTCTCCAACTGTTTTTATCTGTGTGCCCTCAACTCCTCCTCGCTTAATGTTTGAAGCAATTCCCAGGTATTTATATATGATGTTGTAATGTATATTTGAGTCTGTTTGCATTGTATTTTAAGGCATACAATACTAATAATGATAGCACTTATATTGTTCATAAGTATGAAGACAACCACACTGTTAATTTTCTTTCCAATTCTATTGTGCAATTGGTAGACTTGCCAAATGTCCCCTGACTTAACGTTTAGAGCTTCCAGGAATCAGAAATTTGATTTTTTTTTTTTTTTAACCTAGGACAGGAGAGTAGAAATTTCACAGTTCTCCAGCATGTCCTTCCAACTTTTTTTCTCACTGACCAAACTCAAAAAGGAGGTAATGTCTAACTCAGAACTGCTAAGACTACTATTTTCAGGTTCCGCAGTTCTTTAATCACAGATGACTGGTTACTAATATACTAGTAGTGCTTAAAGAGTGTGAAATGACTTGCTCTGAGATACTTTGCTGCTGCAACTTCTTTTCTCCTATCCTTATGTCAGCAATTTCTCCAAACCCACTTCCACCTCTGAATGGGCTTATCTACTTTTACTTTTTTTGTGACTAGATTTGTAAATTAAAATTTAAAGAGAGGGTAAAAGAGAAAGCTCATATTTGTATGCCCCTTTTAGAAGAGTGTTGTCCTCCAGATCTGCATCCACACTTTCCAAAGAGCTGTCCATGGCCCCCTTGGACCACCAAACTGATCAGACCTGGTCCTTGCAAGGCAGTCAAGGTGCACCCTGCCTCCATCTCATGCTCAGCCACTATCTGAATCTCTTGAAGGCAACCTGAGTGGAATCAATAAAGCAAAGGAGGTTAGGTGGCTGGAAAATCTCGTCAAAAGTGAAAGACACGAGGCCAAAAAATGCAGGGAGATGTACTAAGAGAGCAGCAGTCTTTTCGGGGCTCTACTGATAGAAAAAGCAATTAAAAAGGCAGATTAATTGCTAGGATATCTAATTCACTCTTTGGCCCATCATTTAATTAAATGAAAAAACTGGGATGGCAGCAAGTTTGAAGTATTTTGTAGATGGGGATTTTTAGATGAGGATGAGAATCTTTTTAAATTCTCATACTCACAATTTTACAATTATGTTTCTACTCAGATATAAGCTAACACTCTCAAGCAACCGTCTTGGGAGCCAAAGAACCACTTGACTCTCCCAACAGTCATAAAGGTACAACATGGGATGGGCTTATCATTATTGAGAGCTTAAAGACCTTTAGTTTCCCCGATGTAGAGTCATAGCCCCAATAGTCATCATTTTCCTGGCATACTCATGATCATTTTAAGCTGCACAAAGAAACAAAACATGGGTGTGGAGGAGGACTCTTGCTAAGATACCATCACAGCCACGTTAGAGTCTCCACATTATTGCTGTAAGTTTGTTTCCCCCATTCACTCTACCAGGTTCCAAAAGGAGGATTATTTCCCAAGTTACAAATGTACTTTCTCAATGCCATTTTCTTCTTTTAGTTGATATTTTTAATCACTTTACCCCAAATCCTCCAGAGCCAGGTTGTCTATACTTTGTTTCAGTTATCTATTGCTGTATCATAAACTACCCAAATGTTAGTGGCTTGAAACCAAAACCATTTATTTGCTCATGTTTCTGTGGATCAGGAATTCGGGCAGGGCTCAGTGTGGATGGTTTTCCTCCCTGTCCTGTGATGTCCGTGAACTCAGCTGGAATGGCTTAAACAGCTGAGAAGTGGCTGGGCCTCACTTATGGTATCAGACCTCTAGAGACCTAGGCTTGCAATTCTCAGAGTGTCATTTCTTCATTCTATCAATCAACGCAAGTCACAGGCCAGACCAATTCAAGGGATGGGGATACAAATACCACCTCTTGATAAGAAAAGGAGCATATGCAAACCAACATAGAAGGCATAGTTGGCAGCCAGCTTTGGTGACAGTCTACTACAGCTTTCAAGAGGTAATCTGATATGCTAAGCACTACTCGTGAGAGAATGCTAGAAGACTCCTCCATCTTCCACAGAGAAAAAAATGTCTCAAACAAATGTATCTAATCCAAAGATTGACTCTTTTCATTAGTTTTTGCTATTGAGTAGGGAGGAGGAGACACCATAAGCATTAGGGTAAACGTGAAGGTGAAAAGAGCTGGGTAGACTTTGCAATGAAATCATTTTTAATATGAGTATTTTTTTTTAATCTAGTATGAACTAACCTTCAGATGAGCTATAGTCTACTTTTTAGCTTTATTTTGTGAATCAATACTTTATTTTTAACATTGTGTCGGTGTTTTCTACATTACTTTAACTTGCTGGACTCTAGAAGTAAGCAGAATTAGCATTTTTTGGTGTCCTGTCCCACCTGTAAGGTAACTTTTCTCTATAAGATGGTACATTTTACTAACACTTTGTAATTTTTTAAAATGCTTAAATGACAAAGGGGAGTCTTGAGTCTTACTGTCTTCAGCAAGGATACTGGTCACTAGCCCTCTCACTTAAGAATACCTCTTTGGGGGCTTCCCTGGTGGCGCACTGGTTGAGAGTCTGCCTGCTAATGCAGGGGACACCGGTTTGAGCCCTGGTCTGGGAGGATCCCACATGCCACGGAGCAACTAAGCCCGTGAGCCACAACTACTGAGCCTGCGCATCTGGAGCCTGTGCTCTGCAGCAAGAAAGGCCGCGATAGTGAGGGGCCCGCGCACTGCAATGAAGAGTGGCCCCCACTTGCCACAACTAGAGAAAGCCCTCGTGCAGAAACGAAGACCCAACACAGCCAAAAATAAATAAAATAAAAATAAATAAATAAATAAGAAGACCCCAAGATCACTACATATATATAAAAAAAGAATACCTCTTTGGATAAAAGGGTCAATTCAACAAGAAGATATAACATTTGTAAATATTTATGCACACAACATAGGAGCACCTAAATGTACAAAGCAAATACTAACATACCTAATGAGAGAAACAGACAGCAATACAATAATAGTAGGGGAATTTAATAACCCACATCAATGGAGAGATCACTAAGACAGAAAATCAGTAAACATATGCCTTAAATGACACATTAGACAAGATGGATGTAACAGACATATACAAAACATTCCATCCAATAGCAATAGAACATACATTTTTTTCCAAGTGTGCATGGGACACTCTCCAGGATAGACCATGTGTTAAGCCACAAAAAAGCTTAACAAATTTAAGAAGACTGAAATCATATCAGGCATATTTTCTGACCACAGTGCTATGAAAGTAGAAATCAATTACAAGAATAAAATTGGAAAATTCACAAATATGTGGCAATTAAACAAGCTACTGAAAAAATCAGTGGGTCCACAGAGAAATAAAAAAACCCTTGAGACAAGTGAAAATGGAAGTATAACACATGAAAACCTATGGGATGCAGGAAAAGCAGTTCTCAGAAGGAAGTTCATAGTGATAAATGTATGCCTCATGAAACAAGAAAATCTCAAATAAACAATCTAACTTAATACCTCAGGGAATTAGAAAAGAACAAAAAAAGCCCAAAGTTAGTAGAAAGAAGGAAATAACAAAGATCAGAGCAGAAATAAATGAAATAACAGACTAAGAGTAGAAATGAAGTAATAGACTAAGAATAGAAAATTTCAATGAAACCAAGAGCTGGTTCTCTGAAAGATAAAATCGACAAACCTTTAGTAAGACTCATCAAAAGAAAAAGAGAGAGGGCTGAAAGAAATTAAAGAGGAGACATTACAACTGATGCCACAGAAATACAAAGGATCATGAGACTACTATGAACAATGATATGCCAACAAATTGAACAACGTAGAAGAAATGGATACATTCCTAGAAACATACAACCTTCCAAGACTGAATCATGAGGAAATAGGAAGTCTGAACAGACCAATTCCTAGTAAGGAGACTAAATCAGTAAGACCTCCCAAGAAAAACAAAAGTCCAGGATCAGATGGCTTCACTGGTGAATTCTAACCAACTTTCAAAGAAGAATTAATAGTATTCCTTCTCAAACTCTTCCCAGAAAAGAGGAGGGAACACTTCCAAACTCATTTTATGAGGCCAGTATTACCCTGATACCAAAACCAGATTAGGACATCACCAGGAAAGAAAATTATAGGCCAATATCCCTGATAAACATAGATGCAGAAATCCTCAACAAATTATTAGTAAACCAAATTCAACCATCCATTATTAAAAGGATCATACATCATGATCAAGTGGAATTTATTCCAAGGTTGCAAGGATGGTTCAATATCCATAAAACAATGTGATACATCACAGTAACAAAATGAAAGATACAAGTTATATGATCATCTCAATAGATGCAGAAAAAGCATTTGACAAAATTCCAACATCCATTTATGATAAAAACCCTCAACAAAGTGGATACAGAGGGAATTTACCTGAATAGAGACCATATATAACAAGCCCATAACTAACATCATACTCAGTGGTGAAAAGCTGAAAACTTTTCCTCTAAGATTAGGAACAAGATGAGGATGCTCACTCTTGCCACTTTTCATTTATTTATTTTATTTTATTATTATTATTTTTTTGCGGTACGCGGGCCTCTCACTGCTGTGGTCTCTCCCACTGCGGAGCACAGGCTCCGGATGCGCAGGCTCAGCGGCCATGGCGCGCAGGCCCAGCCTCTCCGTGGCATGTGGGACCTTCCCGGACTGGGGCACGAACCCGTGTCCCCTGCATCAGCAGGCAGACTCTCAACCACTGCGCCACCAGGAAAGCCCATCTTGCCACTTTTATTGAACAGTGTTGGAAGTCATAACCAGAGAAATTAAGCAAGAGAAAGAAATAAAAGGCATCCAAATTGGAAAGAAAGAAGTAAAACTGTCACTATTTGCAAATCACATGATAGTATATGTTAAAAAAAAAAACAAAGCCCTAAAGACTTTCTACAAAACTGTTAGAACTAATATATGAATTCAGTAAAGTTGCAAGATACAAAATTAGTACATTGAAATCTGTTCCATTTCTATACACTAATAACAGATTATCAGAAAGAGAAATTAAAGGAACAATCACATTTACAATTGTATCAAAAAGAATAAAATTCCTAGGAATAAATTTAACCAAGCAGGTGAAAGACCTGTACACTGAAAACTATAAGACATTGATGAAAGATATTGAAAACACAAATAAATGGAAAGATATACTGTGCTGATGGACTGGAAGAATTAATATTGTTAAAATGTCCTTACTACCTAAAGCAATCTACAGATTCAGTGCAATCCCTATCAAAACTCCAATGGCATTTTCCACAGAAATACAACAAACAATTCTAAAATTTATATGGAACCACAAAAACCCTGCATAGCCAAAGAAACTTTGAGAAAGAAGAAAAAAGCTGTAAACGTCATGTTCCCTGATTTCAAACTCTATTACAAAGCTATAGTAATCAAAACAGTATGGTATTGGCATGAAAACAGACACACAGATCAGTGAAACAGAATAGAGAGCTCAGAAATAAACTCATGCATATACGGTCAATTAATTTGTAACAGAGGAGCCAAGAATATACACTGGGGAAAGGACACTCTTTTCAATAAATGGTGCATTGAAAACTGGACAGCCACATGCAAAAGAATGAAACTGGACCACTACTTACACCATAAACAATTAAAGACTTGAGCATAAAGACCTGAAACCATGAGGTTCCTAGAAGAAAACGTAGGTGGTAATAAGCTCTTTGGCCTTGGTCTTGGCGAACATTTTTTGGATTTGGCACCCAAGGCAAAAATAAACAAGAGGGACTACATCAAACTAAAAAGCTTCTGCACAGCAAAGGAAACCATCAACAAAATGAAAAAGCAACCTACTAAATGGGAGAAAATATTTACAAATCGTAGATATTTATCTGATAAATGGTTAATATCCAAAATATATAAAGAACTCATACAACTCAAAAAACATCAATTAAAAAATGGGCAGAGGATCTGAATAGACATTTTTCCAATGAAGACATACAGCTGGCCAATGGGTACATGAAAAAAGGCTCAGCATCACTAATCATCAGGGAAATGCCAATCAAAACCATGAGACATCACCTCATACCTCTCAGAAGGGTTATTATCAAAAAGACAAGAAATAATAAGTGTTAGCAGGATGTGGGGAAAAAGGTTGTTGGGAAGGTAAATTGGTGCAATCAACTATGGAAAACAGTATGGAGATTTCTCAAAAAATTACATAGAACTACCATATGATCCCACAATTCCACTTCTGGGTATTTCTCCAAGGAAAATGAAAACACTAATTTAAAAAGTTATATGTACCCTCATGTTCACTGCAGCATTATTTACCGTAGCCCAGATATGGAAACAGCCTAAATGTCCCTCAAAGGATGAATGGATAAAGAAACTGTGGTGTGTATGTATTTTTATAGATAGATTGATGATAGGGATAGAGATGGAGCTATAATAGAATATTATTCACCCATAAAAAATAATGAAATCTTGCCATTTGTGACAAAATGGGTGGACCTTCGGGGCATCATGCCAAGTCATTATGCTATGTCTTATGAAAGACAAATCTCGTATGATCTCACTTATATGTGGAACCTGAATAATTAATTTTTTAAAAACCTAATTCATGGATACAGAGAACAGATTGGTGATTGCTAGAGGCACAGGGTTGGGGAGTTGGTGAAATGCGTACAGAATTCCAGTTATAAAATAAATCAATCCTGGGGGTGTAATGTACAACATGGTGAGTATACTATAATTGCATAGTATTTGCTAATGACACTGTAGTACGTACTTGAAAGTTGCTGAGAGAGTAAATCTTAAAAGTTCTGGGCTTCCCCAGTGGCGCAGTGGTTGAGAGTCCGCCTGCCGACGCAGGGGACACGGGTTCATGCCCCGGTCTGGGAAGATCCCACATGCTGCGGAGCAGCTGGGCCCGTGAGCCATGGCCGCTGAGCCTGCGCGTCCGGAGCCTGTGCTCCGCAACGGGAGAGGCCACAACAGTGAGAGCCCCGCGTACCGCAAAAAAAAAAAAAAAAAAAAAGTTCTCATCACAAGGAAAAAAAGTTAGTAATGCTGTATGGTGATGGATGTTCTCTAGACTTAACGTGATGATCGTTTCACAATATGTACACACTGCATTGTTATGCTATACACCTGAAACTAATATAATGCTGTCAGTTATCCTCAAAAAAAAAAAAAAAAGAATTACCTGTTGGGAGTAGTTCTTGGGAGTAATATCCACGGTAGTTCTAAAGGCACTGGTGAAATGTACAGCTTTTACTGCTGATTCCTGTGAAGATTTATAGTGTTGGCATCCATTCCCGTCTGATTTTGAGTCTGTTCACAGTTGATGACTCCCCATGAGGCCATGACCCTCTCAACTCATTCCACTACCTGGTATGAAGAAACTTCTTAGTGAATTAAACGAAATGACACAAAAAGGTTTTGCTAAAGGTGTCCTATATACATATGTATAATATTTTATTTTAAAATGGCATTGAGCATATACATTTCTTTAGCTTTTTCCAGGGAACATTGCACCTAAGTTTCAAAACACACAAAATAGATCCCCTTTACTAAACAGTTTTCATTTTTGGGTTACAAAAGTCAAGGTTTCACAATCACAAAGCATAAAGGTACATGGTTCCGAAACCATTTTCAGGCAGATTCCTCTCATTCACTGTACGTAGGGTATTTTCTTGGAAACCCAGACCATGATACATTCCTTACAAATGATCTCCACTGTGGACCTCCCTGGGTTTCCAAAAGAAACAAAGAAAGTGGAGGCAAAACAGGAGTAACAGAGTAACCTCAGGACACCCCAAACACAAAATACTATGGAAGACTGGAAGAGTGGAGGACACGAGACTCTCCTTCAAGTACATCACAGTAGAAAACAATACATTTAAAGCCTCATTTGGTCACTGTCTACCTGGGCGCTACATAAACAAAACATCTAAGACGCAAAGGCAAAATTAAAGCTATTTACACAAATCATGTGGATTATAAAGAGCAGCACTCCCTGGACTGACACTCAAACCACAAAGAGCCACCACGGTACTTACAGAAGAGGCAGGTGGGGCTGCTCATGTAGTGTCCCTTGAAAAATCCCAGTGTATGCACATAAGTCACATCACCCAACACAGAACTAAAGTACACTTGGGGGGCTTATGGTGCGCAGGCTGTGACATGTCTCTGCAGCTGAAAGTCTTCAAAAATCCAAGTTCCTAATGTTAAATTCTGTCTGGTGGCCAGATACTGTTTTACTATTTTCTTAGATCCGCTACCTTTTATAGGGTCAGCCTGGTGGGTTTTTGCATAGATAGTGACTCTCACTGCTTTCTTCATGTGTCCCAATAGCACGAACTTACCAAAAATAGAATCTCATTTAAGTTTAACATGTTCAGTCTGAAAACAGTGGAGCTGCTGGGCTGCTTAAGGAAAGGTAAGATCCTCAGACTGTGGTGGAAAGAAAACCACTGACTACTCGTGGCCTTGTAAATAAAGTTGACTGGCAGATGAGGAAGGAGGTTAGACCAGAGTCGTAAAGATGTGAGAGATTTTTTTCCAAGTGTTTCCACGCTAGTGCTCTGAGGCCAACTCTGGATACTGGGACTCTCATCCTTGCCCACCAGTATCTACTGACAGCTGAGATTCTTTCCAAGAAGTAAATGAATACTTAGAAGAGTACAAAAAGAATGAGCACAGCTGACCTCATGCAGCCTCATGGAGGTAAGTTGCTAGGGATTAAAAAATTAAATAACCCCAAATTCCCCAAAACTGTAAACTGTGGAAAATAACAAATTCCCACTGTGGGGGCTCTGTCCTATTAGACAGCTGAGTGCTTGGCCTAGCCCGACTTTCACTTCTCTGTTCCCTCTGTAAGAACAGCAGTTAGGCAAGCACAACCACAGGAGAACACACCCTCCAGTTTTCTGGTTCTGGTACTGCTCTGATTTCAGGTTTTGAGAGAACACAGGTTTGGCTGTTGCCTGACAAAATGCCACAGTGTGGATGGAGTGCAAGTTTGCTCTCTTTAAGGAAAAGAGTGTCACCAAATATTCTGAAGAGCAAGTGCCAGTCCAGCAAAGCGATTTAGAACTGAGAGAGGCTTTCATTAAAGGAAGTGGCCACACCCCTCCCCCCCAGATAACCCTAAAGACTTGACTAGGAAATCGAAAGCTTTTTATTAAATAAGACTTCCTTTGAGGCTACTAGGGCAAGCAGACTTGACTGTAAGTCAGATACGCAACATCACAGAACCACGTATAAATATGTTCTGCAGAATTTTGAATGTGTTGCCTTTTGACCTTTCCAGGAATGCTCCAAGGGGGAAAAAATGAGGCTAAATCTGAGTAAGCTGAATTCACAGAGCAATATCGGTGCTGGGCAGACCTGCCGCGGGCATTAACAAATCATTTTTTTTCCACATTTGATTTATTCATCTCATTTGTGGTTTCCCTCCAATCCCCCAAACTGACAACATGGCTTCAGCTTGCTACTAACATCTTTCCACCCAAGGGGGCTTATGAGGAGAATTCCTGGACACCTTTCTAACTAAATCCAGTAGGACTAAATGCTCAAGACTTTAGGATAAATTGAATCAGGGGCTTCTAGAGTTTTTGCTGAGACATGCCTTGGCAGGAAATGAATTGGAGAATTGAGTCCAGGCTGTCATGACATCTCTGTGATATGCACATGCAAACTCTGACTCTGGTGCCTTGAGTAAAACCAGAGAAGCTCAAGGTAGGGCCCAGATAGAAGCCCGGGAAATAAAAGAAGTGAAAGGCAGTGGGAACACGGGGGAGAGGTGACTGCTTGTGAGGACAGCCTCCCAAAGAAGGCAGCTCAGAGCCCTCCATGTACAACTTTCTCATTTCCGAATTCGTACGTGGTTTTGAGAGTCAGAGCAGCAACAGAAAGCGGACCACACTGTTGTAGGATGCCTGCCTGTTTCCCCAGAGCATCTTGTTCTGCCAGGGCAGCAAATGGTTTACCACAGACTTCTCCCCACAGAGACGCTGGGGGTGGCTAAGATTTCCTGAAGGAGGAGGGAAGCCGTCAGATGACGCTGACTCCCGACAAGGGACCAATGAGTCCATTTCTTCCCAAACAACATTTTGGCAAACACTCGGTGGGTGAATTCCCGCCATATGTCACCTGCCAGACCAGCCACGGTCTCCACACTGTGGGATGAATACATTCCAAAGCAGGAAGGCTCCAGGACATTCCTAAGAAAATAGCTACATTCCAAGAATGTAAGCGCAGGCGACCCACTTACCCAGAGGAAAGGTTCCTGTCCTCCCCTCTGCGGAAGGGACTGAACAAACAGGAGAAGTGGAACTGGCTCTCCAGCCTTCTGGGGGAATCACACCAATGACCTCTGTCTTTAATGGGTGGGAAGCACATCTTATTACAAAAAGTAGTCAAGATGGTGATGCTACCACAGGGGGTCTGCAGGGAGAGGACTCGGTGATTGGACACTGCTCTGTAAGGTCCCCCATGCCCAGAAGCGGTCTGCCTAAAAGTGATTTCTAAAAATCTATTTTGTGAGTCCTCCCGGCCGAGAAGCACCAGGGAAGTCTGATCCGCTGGCTGCCGCTGCTCTTGTGAGGAACACCCAGAGGTGGAGTGACAGTGGGAACAGGGGTCTCGGTACCTGGGGGGCTGGGACATGATTCCGTGGAGAAGGAACAGAGGGCCCAGCCTGAGAATGACCAGTCAGCCTGATTCAAATTCACTTATCAAACGGCCACTCTGAGCGGGCCTTGCCCAGATATGATGCGGAGGCAGAGACAACGCTTGACAGAACTCTGCTCCTTAACACGTTATTTGGAGGGGGCTTGGGGACGGTCCCGGTCCACGGAACCTGGATCCAGATGGAGGAGTGGTCCTCAGATGGGGTGTGGTGAACTGACTGATACAAGGAACCTCTTAACCTGCTCGCTTCAACCCTGCTTTGTGTCTGTCCCTATGGCACAGCGGGTGGGGGAGGGCCAACCATTCCAGAAACGAAATCCAGACTCTCCCAGAGAGACCTCACCCACACCAGGGGGGCCCTTGAAGATGACAGAGGAACTGTGGGTCCAGAGAAACACCCATATTTCCACAAAAACACGCTGATTTGGTGAGAAAATGCAACTCAGGGACAAACTGTTACATAACAAAGACTGAGCTCCATCAGCCAGGGCACCGCTCCAGATGGCGGCCGGGGTGGTGTGGGCTACAGGATATGGGGACAGTCTGGACTGGACTTGGACACACAGATTCCTCGACAGGGGCCTGGAAAGTCCCAGGCCTGTTCTATGGAAGGAAAACAATTAAGATTCAAGGAATGTCAAAAAAGGAAAAAAAAATCCCTGCCGCACCCCACCGGCACCAAAAAACAGTAGAGAGAGAGAGAGAGAGAGAGACACACACACACACACACACACACACACACACACACACACACACACACACACACACACACAGAGATAGTGTTCCCTGAAATAAATCTCAGGCTTACTAGAAGATGGGCGCTTACATCTTCTGAGGCATGATCCCCAACTCTCCAATGCAGCACTTTTAACCCGTAGGGAAATTGGCAGCTTGGCAGGCTGAAGAGTCTTCTGCCAGTGACACCCGCAAAGGGCTGCCCCAGCTACTCTGGATAAAATAAATATGATGGATGTGCCCCCAAATGGGCAATGGCCACCTAGGAGGCCTATGAAAGGAACTGACAGAAACACAACACTCAGTCGCAGCCTTTATGTTTTGCTCTTGTTGAGTATCCAGACCTGTTACTAAAGAGGAAACTGAAACCCGAGGGTCCTCTTGAAGCTCAGCCAGAGGCCTTTCAGCAGCAAGCTTCCCACCTGGGCAGGAAAGAGGTGGCATCATCTGGAACTCTGCTGGGGCACTTCCCAGCCCCGCCCTGCCCAGAGGCACCCCAGCTTTCTTCCCTTCTGTCCTTCTAAAACCCTGGGCTGTTTTCATGACAGTTTGTTTCCATGTATTAAAGGAATGACATATACAGAGATGTCGTCTCCTGAGCCCAGTCGGTCATTGGATATCCGCCATCCTCTGTCCTTCAGGACGCCACGGGCACGCATCACCAGGTCCTGAGCCGCCAGTGTGTACCTATACAGGGAGAAGTAGGAATGAGACTGTCAGTGTGGCATCAGGCGAGGCTGGGAAGGAGGCATCACTACAACTGTATGAACCGTTTTCAAACGCCCTTAAAGTCACAAAAACCTAGGCCATCTTTTCCCCAAATGTGTGATGCCTAATGTGAGACTACTAGTTAGGTGGTAGATGGACAAGATTCTACATACAATAAATAGCCTCCTAAATTGTTCTGCTTTTCAGTCCTCTTAAGAATTTTGATGTCAACAAGAGAGTCCCAGTTTAGTGCTGGTGTATCTTTAACACATATCTGCTCAGGCTCAGAGCTTTCTACAGCAAACAGTGTGTAGCTAAAAAAGTACATGGGAAAAATAAGAACTTTTGTTTCCAATGTTTAATTTTAGAGCCACATTGCTTTTAGGACAAAGGATCGTCATTTTCCACTTATGGTACGGGTAAATCTCCTTTTTAAATAAATTGTTTTTAAAAAGTGAGTGGATTTAAAGAACAATGTTAACGATAGCGCAGGTAGCAAAGGAGCCTAGTAAAAATGCGAAGGGTTTATTGGTACATGACTGGGAAACCTCGGTGTGGTCAAGCTGTACCATTTACCCTCATCAATGCCACACTCTTCTCTTCACCACTGTAAGTAGAGTGAGAGATCCCCAAGAATTTGAAAATAAGATTGCTCACTGAGACTTAGAGCATAAACTCAAAGAAGCATTAATGACTATGCCATAAATGGATGGAAAGCATTAAAATCTAGAAAAAGACTAATGTGGGAGGTGATTTGGGTGTATGTAGCCTAGGTTAGCCTTGAGGCCTAAAACAAAGAGATAAAAACATTGGCAGGTGTCTGTCCAAATA
Organism: Lipotes vexillifer; assembly: GCF_000442215.2. Lineage (NCBI taxonomy): Eukaryota > Metazoa > Chordata > Mammalia > Artiodactyla > Lipotidae > Lipotes > Lipotes vexillifer. The sequence goes on along the minus strand of NW_006775771.1, from coordinate 1,117,962 downwards.
CAGATTGAGGCAGAGAGAGTCTTATCCAACAGATTTCAAAGAAATTTAGTTCCACTGGTAGGACCATATTTAGTGAGGATGGATGACTCTTAGCTTCTGCCATAGAATATACAGTTTCTCTTGACTTTATGTTCACCACATAACCTTCTAATTATGATCTGCCTCCCTGTGTGGCCTGCCGACAGAGAAAGAGTGAGCTAGTCATTTGTACTTTAAGAACGTCAGTCCTGTCTCTCCATATAAACGTCAACTGGCATTTCTTCAGTTTGCAGATCAATCATGAAAGCTTGGTTAAGGTGAGCCCAGCTCTGATAATGAATCTGTTCTTTGTGTGTTGATTAAACCAGTTTCTGAACCTGAGAAGCTAAAAGCCAGCCTCTGGTAAATCACCAAGATAATAAATGTCACCCTGTAAGGAAGGCCTCTTGGAAGCCAGCCTGTGGACCTTAAACAACAGACCACCCTGATGTTACTGCGGCCTTTCTCTGCTTGGAATGTCACTCGGCCTTGCCTTCAGAACTGTGAGTTATGGAATTCAGAACACCAGAAGCCTCTTGCGTTTCTTCTGTTAAAACCCCTTATGGATTAAGCGACTCTCATGTTAAAAGAGACCTGCATCTAGCCCCATTGTTACATTACTTAAGAACAAGGTCTGTAGCAAATAATCTCAGGATTGTTAAGATTCCAGGCTGTAGAGTCTTTGAGACTCAAGTCTACTCAGACAGCCCAGGCAGAGAGAAGTGTAGCACACACTAAAGGTGGCAGAGAGAGGCTGTTTTAGTTAATACAAAATAAGTGACTTTCCTCCTAGAGGATGGGTGGTAGGAGAGTAGGAGCGACACCTTCTTTTTCTATCCTTATTGAGAGAATTATCAGTTTTGAGGCAGAAGTATCTCCAGTTACACTTGAGGGAAGAGGCCACCAGTTATCCCTTCTGAGGGTTCTCTTCCTACTGGGATCACGAAATAAACAGAAAGGACTCCAAAGAGGCCTTTGGCTAAAGAGGCAAATACATGCCCCCTTATCCACATACTGCCACTCATATACTGTGTTCAGAAGAGCTCTCAGATGCTCACCCCAGGTTACTCTTGGGTTTATACTGAATTGTTATGTCTGAGATAAAACCTCACAGGGAAAGGCTACCATCAATATCAGTTGATGCTTATTACCCTAGTGATTGACCAGGGTCTAGACCTTAGCCTTTCAAGTTCAGAAAGCTGGCTGAGCCAATATACTAGTTCATAGATTTCATCTGTCGGGACTGAACACACCTCAACTCAGCTCATGAGCAAACTAGACACAGAAGATTATGGCAAGTAATGAGAAAAGATGGCTGGCAGCAAAAGGAAGTTACTTAAAGATGTTTAAAAGACAGATGAAGGAAGTCAGGACCGGTCTCTGTGGTAAATCACAGGTCCCGCAGTCATGGGGCAACGGCTGAGATCAGAACAAGGTTAAATGAAAGGCTTAATGTCCAAAATATACAAACAGCTCATACATCTCAATATCAAAAGAACACAAAAAACCCAATCAAAAAATGGGCAGAAGACCTAAATAGACATTTCTCCAGAGAAGACATGCAGATGGCCAAGAGGCACAGGAAAAGATGCCCAGCATCACTAATTACTAGAGAAATGCAAATAAAAACTACAATGAGGTATCACCTCACTCTGGCCAAAATGGCCTTCATCAAAAAGTCTACACACAGGACTTCCCTGGCGGTGCAGTGGTTAAGAATCCGCCTTCCAATGCAGGGGACATGGGTCTGATCCCTGGTCCAGGAAGATCCCACATGCCACTGGGCAACGAAGCCTGTGCACCACAACTACTGAGCCTGCGCTCTAGAGCCCGCGAGCCACAACTACTGAGCCTGCGCTCTAGAGCCCGCGAGCCACAACTACTGAGCCTGCACTCTAAAGCCCATGAATCACAACTACTGAAGCCGGTGCGTCTAGAGCCCGTGCTCCGCAACAAGAGAAGCATGCGCACCACGACGAAGAGTAGCCCCCGCTCACTGCAACTAGAGAAAGCCTGCACACAGCAGCGAGGATCCAACGCTGCCAAAAATAAGTTAATTAAATAAATTAATTTTTTTTAAAAGTCTACAAACAATAAATGCTGGAGAGAGTGTGGAGAAAGGGAACCCTCCTACACTGTTGGTGGGAATGCAAATTGGTATAGCCACTATGGAGAACAGGATGGAGGTTCCTTAAAAAAAACTGAAAATAGAGCTACCACATGATCCAGCAATCCCACTCCTGGGCATATGTCCAGAAAAGATGAAAACTCTAGTTTGAAAAGATACATGCACCCAGTGTTCACAGCAGCACTATTTACAATAGCCAAGACATGGAAACAACCCAAGTGCCCATTAACAGATGAATGGATAAAGAAGACGTGGAGTGTGTGTGTTTGTGTGTGTGTATACACACACACAATAGACTACTACTCAACCATAAAAAAGAATGAAATATTGCCATTCGCAGCAACACAGATGAACCTAGGGAATATCATACTAAATAAAGTCAGACAGAGAAAGAAAAATATTATATCATTTATATGTGGAATCTAAAAAAATAATACAAATGAATCTATTTACAAAACAGAAACAGACTCACAGACATAGAAAACAAACTTATGGTTATTACCAAAAGGGAAAGGGGGGAGGGGATAAATTAGGAGGATGGGATTAACAGATACATACTACTATATATAAAATAGATAAACAGCAAGGATTTACTGTATAGCACAGGGAACTATAGTCAATATCTTGTAATAACCTATAATGGAAAAGATTCTGAAAAAAATACATTTAAAACTGAATCGCTTGGGCTTCCCTGGTGGCGCAGTGGTTGAGAGTCCGCCTGCCGATGCAGGGGACACGGGTTCGTGCCCCGGTCCGGGAAGATCCCACATGCCGCGGAGCGGCTGGGCCCGTGAGCCATGGCCGCTGAGCCTGCGCGTCCGGAGCCTGTGCTCCGCAGCGGGAGAGGCCACAACAGTGAGAGGCCCGCGTGCCACAAAACAAAACAAAACAAACAAAACCTGAATGGCTTTGCTGTACACCTGAAACTAACACAATATTATAAATCAAGTATACTTCAATTAAAAAAAGTTAAAATCAAAACAGTGCCTACCTCATTTTATTTAAGTCACATAAGAGCATCATCCATAGTTAAAGGCAAGAGACCATCCTGATATTGCTATTGCTGGAGACTTTAGGTATTGAAAAAATGGTCAAAACTAGCTTTGGTATTTTAAAAAGCGGCATTAGGTCACCTAGAAAAGATGGTTACCCAGGAAACCCAAGGGCTCTAGAAAATTAAGGTTTTCTTCTCAAAACTGGTTATTGCCTATGCCAAGATAACTTCCCTTGAGCCTGCATTTCTCTCTGTCATCCATTCTGTCTTCCCTTAGGTGAACTCGAGAGAGAGAGAGAGAGAGAGAGAGAGAGAGAGAGAGAGAGAGAGAAGACCCATTTTTGGTTCCTCCATTTCTTACTCCCCTTTTTTTTCCTTCATTTCTTACCAGTAGGCCCAATACCCTGCTAATCCGGCCTCCTACACTTCTCTGTGCTCATTCCACTTGACCTTTCTCCAGCACAGACACCGTACTTCTGGCCATCTTCTTTATTCTTGACATCTCCTGTCTTGTCTTCTGAGTTCTCCATTTTCTTTGCAGAGGTGGGAGGTGTTGAGGTTGGCTTGCCCATCACACCACGGCACGCTCCAAGTTCTCCTATGTCTGGGCTTCCATGACACGTGGCACAGCTCTTCTTACTTTCCTTGGTAGGCCCCAGTTAGGACTCAGGAAGGGTCAATAAATGTTAACTTACTTTCACTGCCAAGTTGGGACTTTCTCATCTATCATCCTTAGTTAATGCCGTCCCCAGTCTCTTAAGTAGGAAATCATAGTCGTTTTCAGTGCTACCTTCTCAACCTGATATTCGCCAATGATAAATTCCACAAGGCACTGTAGGACTTCTAAACTTTGTATTATTTAAAGTGTATTTCATTATTGGTAGATGGCTAATTAAAATAAAATCTCACCTTTACAGTTACTAAGATGCACATTAAACCTGTTGTAAAAACCGCTATTCTGAATTTATTTTTGCCACCGTTCACACATACATATACATACATACATAAAATTTATTCAGTATTTTCTATTTTTCTTTCCTTTCTTGATTTCTGTCAGATTATTTGCTTTCTTGAATACCTTTTTCCTCTCTCTACTAGTTGAGAAGTGATTATTTCTGTTGTTTTAGCAGCTATGCTTAAGTTTTTAATATGTCAATCAATATTTGTGTTCTTCTCCAGAAAATAAAAAGATATTAGAATGCCTTCTTTCATCTGTAATGTTATTGCCTAGTATTTTAATTTTGCCTTGTTTTTAAACTCCTATTAAGTCATTATTATAATGTATATAAACCAACATAGTAACTTCTTTGCTTTTCGAAGTCCATTCCTTTCTTCTGGACTTGATTTCCTTCTGTTGAAGTCCATTTTTCGTAATGCTTTTAACAGTGGTCTGTGAGGGATAAACTCACCAAGTTTTGGGGCCACAAAAATCTTTATTTTTGCCTTTAATCTTGGATCATAGCTTTATCAGGTATAGAATTCTAGACTGACTTATTTTACCTTAGCAGTTTGGACATAATATTTCATCTCTTCTGACCTCTCTTGTTGAGAAGTCTGTCTTATTTCATTTTTTTAAATAAATTGATTTATTTGATTTATTTATGATTTTTGGCTGCTTTGGGTCTGTTGCTGTGCACGGGCCTTCTCTAGTTGCGGCGAGCGGGGTCTACTCTTCGTTGCGGTGCACGGGCTTCTCATTGCAGTGGCTTCTCTTGCTACGGAGCACGGGCTCTAGGCACGTGGGCTGCCGTAGTTGTGGCGTGCAGGCTTCAGTAGTTGTGGCTCACAGGCTCTAGAGTGCAGGCTCAGCAGTTGGCAGTGCCCAGGCTTAGTTGCTATGCGGCATCTTCCCGGACCAGGGCTCGAACCTGTGTCCCCTGCATTGGCAGGTGGATTCTTAACCACTGCACCACCAGGGAAGCCCTTGTTTCATTTTTTTATAAGCAAACGTCTTTCCTCATTGGTAGCTTATTAAATTGTTATTGTTGAAATTTTGTTGTTGATGGTATGAAGTTCCACTGAGACCTAGTAATGAGGATTTCTTTTTATTTATCATGGTTGGAAATTAGTTTTACTCCTTCAAACTGAGAAGATATTTCTGATTCTGGAAAATTTTCAACCATGAACTTTTTGAATGCTGACTCCCCTCTATTTTTTATGTTTTCTCCATAATTTTGTATTTTCTCCTGTTAGATCCTTCTCATTTTACCTTCCAGATTTCAACCTCTTTCCTGTTTTTTTAAAATCTCTTGGTAATATCTTTCAGTTCACTAATTCATACTTTAGCAGTTTACTATTCTCTCCATTCAGTGAGTTACTTTATTTCAATGACATATTTTTCACCATTGCAAATTTCTATTTGGTTCTTTTCCAAATCCATCTCTTCTTACCTTATGGTTCTATTTGTACATGTTTAAAGTTTCTTTCATCCTGTTCTGTTAGGTTTTCTTTGGGGGGACAGAGGGAAGGCTCTGTTCTATCTAGTTATCCTTTCTCATGGTAGGTTTGAAGGTAAGATAGAAGCCTCTCTTCAGTAGGGTTGTTTACTGTGTGCCTTGGGTTATCTACAGAGATTTTTAAATGTGCCTTTACTGGGGGACGTTATGGGTTCTTCCAGTTCTAGAACATGTTTTAGGTGCGATTCTTGGCTTAGGATCCCCACACCCTATGTGTGGTGTGAGGTTTAGCCTCACACTTTCCTGTGTAGCGGGCCTACCCACCCCCCTCCTCACAGAACCTCAGTTTCATCAGGTTCTTGCCATCATCCATGTGTGCAGGAAGGATGCCCCAACCTGAGCGGGAAGCTTAGGGAGAATGCCTTGGACCATTTCTTCCAACACTGTGGCCAGGAGCCAGATTCCTCCACCTGACTTCTCTTTGCGAGGCTTCCCTAGCGAATGCGAACGCGACGTCCCCCCTGTAAAAGAGCAGTCTGCACGGACAACCGAAGGGCACTGATTAGACGCTGCTTGCAGTAACTGAACAGTGCGGCTGAACTCTAGGACTGGTTTCCTGATGTTCCTTCATGCTACAGGAGACACAGTATTGAAATGAAGTCACAAATGGTGTTTAGGTAAAACGAGGCCACTTGTGGGGATCTTTCCTCATAAGCTGATCAACTCAACACAACCCCAGGCACCTAGTTCTTAGGAGAAGGGTTTTTTTGCCCCAGCTCCAATCTCAGCCAGGCTGATGGACACTTCAGAACTCAGGAGCATCCTTAGTCAAGCGCCATCTTGCCCCAGGCAAGAAACCACCTTTAAGGTTGCTTTATATCAAGTCTGGTGCCTGAGGAAAAGAAGAAACATTTCCTCTGGAGGGAAAGGCCTGCTTCTCCCCTCCCCCATTTCATTCTCCTGCAATTTCTACCTGACAAGGGCTGTCTGGTTTGGTAACAATGAAAAAGACTGCTTCATGTGGCAGTAAGACAGGAGGGTTCTACCGAGTTTGGTGCTGAGGCTGAACACAAAGGCACACGTGCCAGAGACTGAAGGGCGCAGGAAGCAGCGGGAGAGAATTTGAGTCAAAACATGAAACACAAATACAGAACATACAGGGGAGCAGCAGAGAAGAATATGGTGCAGCTGATGACAGCGAAAGGGTCGTGGATTCCGTTATACCCCGGCCGGGATGACGATGGGCCGAGGAGCCCCGTGATTCTGGAAGCTGGATGTGGGGTGGCAGCAGGGCCCGGCCTGAGGGCCTCACGCGGGAGGCTCGGTCAGACTGCATCCGGTAAGCAGTACGGGAGTAGCTGGGGTACTCACCCCTCCTAACGAAGAGTCTCCCAGGGAGACCAGTTTTGTACTTTGAGAGCATTTTTCTTCTCTGGCTGAAGCTTTCCATATTGATCGGCCGAGCTCTGCTGAAAGGGGCGGCGGCCGGGAGGGGTCTGACTTGGCAGGTGCACAGGGCCTGGCGCAGAGGCTTCCTCTGGCCGAGCCGGAGGGAGCAGAGGAGGGGCAGTAGGGGAGAGAAGAAAGGCAGAAAAGGAAGAGGGGCTGAAGGACCACGGGAAGGCCAGAGGCTCTTTTCACAACCACTGACGCTAAAGTCAGGGTGGAAGGAGGCCAGAGGGCAAATCCTCCATCGTCTCTGTCGTCCTTGCCACCTCTGGGCACTTCTTAGCTCTTTCACCTCTTCAGTGGGGTGTACGAAGGGCCCCGGGTGTGGGCTGGGTTGCCACGGGTCCCAGCCTGGCTGCACGACCGCCCACATCGGGGGCTCTGGGGCAACTCCTTAGCCTCTCGAATCTGGAATAACGCTAGTGCATGCCTCAAAGGTCCTGCCGGGGTAAACAGAACCTTCCTAAAGCATTTCCCTCATTAGACATAAAAGGCCTCTCTCCCCCACCAAGAGTTTTGCCCGCAGTCATCCACCTTTTGTAGAGTCTCTTCCCACAAGACCACATCTGAATCAGCAGACTGGAGTGTCAAAAATAAGTCCGTTCCAGGCCTCCAGGCTGTAAACTGGCCTTAAAGCCAACAGTTCTAGTTGGGCAGGAACTTCTATTTGCCATTTGATGGTACAGACAGGGTCTTAGAAGAGGGAGGGTAGGTGGCAGGAACTGGGGAATTAATGGGTTCCGAATATTTGCATATAAAAGGCAGCTTCCATCTGCTGAGGCCCCACAGTAATAGAGTATGATGGGAACAGGAGAAGGAATCCTCTTTGCATTCTGAGCAGGCCTCTGAGATTTAAGAGGTAGAAAAGCTCTCCCAAGCTTGGGAACATTGGCAGGGATCTGTGGTAACGGGGTAGGTGGGGTGAGGGCGGGTCACTTGGAGGGAGCTCTTTGTTGTGCTCAGAACCAGGCAACTTGTCCTGGGAGGAGGCCTGCCTCAGGCTCACTGCTGGGAGCTGAGCCACATGTGTCCCTTGTCTGGCTCTGAAGCCACTGAAGGTGCTCACACCAGCTTCTGTCCCGCCTGGAGTGCAGGGACTTCACTCAGGTGGAGTACCCTGAGACACGAGAACAGCGACAGCCGCCGCCCACAACACTGTCCCTGTGTCCCCTGGGGGTCTGTGTGTCAGCAGGTGCAAGGCCACGGACTAGGGAGAGCTTACCACCCCCATGGGAGATGGCGAGAACACCCACCAGGCCTCGTCCACCTCTCTGCCCCGGCACAAGCTTCCTGGTTTCTCAAGGTGGTGTGAGTTTATTTTAGTTCAAATCCCAAACAGCAACATTTCGATAGGAGGGGGCATAGCAGACTATTTTCTTCCTCATCGTCCCTGGGAAGCCCTTTAAAATGCCCTGATGGGGGCTCCCCTGGTGGCACAGTGGTTAAGAATCTGATGCCAGTGCAGGGGACATGGGTTCGATCCCTGGTCCGGGAAGATCCCACATGCCGAGGAGCAGCTAAGCCCGTGTGCCACAACTACTGAGCCTGCGCTCTAGGGCCTGCGAACCTCATTAGACATAAAAGGCCTCTCTCCCCCACCAAGAGTTTTGCCCGCAGTCATCCACCTTTTGTAGAGTCTCTTCCCACAAGACCACATCTGAATCAGCAGACTGGAGTGTCAAAAATAAGTCCGTTCCAGGCCTCCAGGCTGTAAACTGGCCTTAAAGCCAACAGTTCTAGTTGGGCAGGAACTTCTATTTGCCATTTGATGGTACAGACAGGGTCTTAGAAGAGGGAGGGTAGGTGGCAGGAACTGGGGAATTAATGGGTTCCGAATATTTGCATATAAAAGGCAGCTTCCATCTGCTGAGGCCCCACAGTAATAGAGTATGATGGGAACAGGAGAAGGAATCCTCTTTGCATTCTGAGCAGGCCTCTGAGATTTAAGAGGTAGAAAAGCTCTCCCAAGCTTGGGAACATTGGCAGGGATCTGTGGTAACGGGGTAGGTGGGGTGAGGGCGGGTCACTTGGAGGGAGCTCTTTGTTGTGCTCAGAACCAGGCAACTTGTCCTGGGAGGAGGCCTGCCTCAGGCTCACTGCTGGGAGCTGAGCCACATGTGTCCCTTGTCTGGCTCTGAAGCCACTGAAGGTGCTCACACCAGCTTCTGTCCCGCCTGGAGTGCAGGGACTTCACTCAGGTGGAGTACCCTGAGACACGAGAACAGCGACAGCCGCCGCCCACAACACTGTCCCTGTGTCCCCTGGGGGTCTGTGTGTCAGCAGGTGCAAGGCCACGGACTAGGGAGAGCTTACCACCCCCATGGGAGATGGCGAGAACACCCACCAGGCCTCGTCCACCTCTCTGCCCCGGCACAAGCTTCCTGGTTTCTCAAGGTGGTGTGAGTTTATTTTAGTTCAAATCCCAAACAGCAACATTTCGATAGGAGGGGGCATAGCAGACTATTTTCTTCCTCATCGTCCCTGGGAAGCCCTTTAAAATGCCCTGATGGGGGCTCCCCTGGTGGCACAGTGGTTAAGAATCTGATGCCAGTGCAGGGGACATGGGTTCGATCCCTGGTCCGGGAAGATCCCACATGCCGAGGAGCAGCTAAGCCCGTGTGCCACAACTACTGAGCCTGCGCTCTAGGGCCTGCGAACCACAACTACTGAGCCTGCGTGCCACAACTACTGAAGCCCGCGCGCCTAGAGCCCATGCTCCGCAACGAGAAGCCGCGCACCGCAATGAAGAGTAGCCCCTCTCGCCACAAGTAGAAAAAGCCCGCGTGCAACAATGAAGACCCAACACAGCCATAAATAAATAAATAAATAAAATTAAATAAATAAAATGCCCTTATGTTCCAACTAAGTGGCCACACAGCTCTGCTCCAATGGCCATATCAACAGCACTGAGGAAAGAAAGGTGGGCCTGGCAGTGGGCAGTTCAGAGGCTGTCAAGGGCAGGATGGTGGGCTGACATCCGCATTCCCACGGATCTGAATATGCTCAACATTGCAAAAGAAACAAAAATGCAGATTTTATCTAGTCTTCAACATGAGATAAAACACTCACCAATTTGTTCTTAAAACCTGTAACTGATGTGAGGTTGGGGCCAGCGATGGGAGGAACCCTTCCGTTTTACATTTAAGGCATAGTTTTTCAAAACCATATGGCAGGGCTTCCCCGGTGGCGCAGTGGTTGAGAGTCCGCCTGCCGATGCAGGGGACACAGATTCGTGCCCCGGTCCGGGAAGATCCCACATGCCGCGGAGCAGCTGGGCCCGTGAGCCATGGCCGCTGAGCCTGCGCGTCCGGACCCTGTGCTCCGCAATGGGAGAGGCCACAACAGTGAGAGGCCCGCGTACCGCAAAACAAAAAGAAAAACATATGGCAGTGGGAGAAGTTAGTTCAGCCAACTCACAGAAACATTTCATAAAAAGGACCTTTGTCTTTTGCCAAAATGGTTCCTATTATCAAGGTAATACAAACTAGCATTTAATACCTTCATTAATATCCTGCTGTCAGTTTTGGTGGGTGTTTTACTGTTAACTTTCTACTGATTAATCTCTTCCTCATCAATGAGGCACACAGTTATCAGAGCCAAGGACAGCATGGATATGAAGAACACTTGAAGCGTGACCATCAAGAAGGCTTCTCTTATTAGGGAGATGCTGTCTGGAGTTTACAGTATGTTGGTACTTACAGATTTAATACCCCTTCATAAGCCCCCAAAGTGACATGGGAGGGGCACTGAGGGTCATTTGGTCCAAGTTACCAAGATGAGGTTTCCACAGACAGGTTCTGGGAAATGAAGGACTGGGCAAAAAAATCCTTGCCAAGTCTTGCCTGGGCATTTGGAATGTAAATCCATGACATGTTTTCATGTGTTCTTTGGCCCGAGGTCCACTCAGCTTTGCCCACACCTATCTCCGTTAGTAATATTAACAATTTATTCCTTTCTAACATATTACTAAGCATCTTCTTTGCGTATTTACATACTTGCCTCCATTTTGAATATTCTTTCTGGGAGACCTGCCACTAAACCTCCAGCCTTACAGAGGAGATCATCAGTCCGAGATATCTTGCCTCAGAAAACCCCTTCCACGCCTTTCTCTGAGCACCCTTTCCAAATTTTGCAGGATGTTTAGGCCTCCTAAGAGAATCTTACTGGAATTAGTAAAGAGAATGACAGGTTGTGTAGCCCAACCCCCGTGAATTCCAACCACGCCACCTGAAAATGTGAACTTGGTATATTTCCTATCAACGGTTCATTTCATGACCCCACAGGATGCATGGAGCTGCCAGCTCTGCTACACTTCAGGGCATAATCCAGTAAAAAGAAAAGAAAGAAAAAGGGCAACTGCACTCATGTTCTGGCCTGTCCACAAGGCCTCCTTTTAATTTTCTGGTTCCTTTCTCGAGACAGTTCAAAACAGCAAAAGGACTTAATAAGATACGCTGGGGTCAGGAAGGTCATATAGCTCATTTTTACCCCACCTCTGCCAGAGAGGATGGTGTGAGGGTCAGAACTTCGCAAACATATCTCTCTCTTAATCACCTCTTCCCTCACAATGCATCCTGGAGGGGGAGATGGTATTTTAAATTTTTTATTGGGAAGGATGTCATCAGAGGAAGACAGTGCCGGCAATTTGTCAAGAATGGCTGCCACGAAGAGAAGAAAAAGAAAAAACCTACACACAACATGAACAAAAGCCAAATGATCAAACGGCAAAACCTTAAAGTCCTTCCTGTCACAGGACTAATGCCCTGCCTCCTTCTGTCCTGCTGA
>NW_006775771.1:1085319-1106088 GCF_000442215.2 Lipotes vexillifer | reverse complement strand
CCTGCTGAATTTCTAGACAAAACTGGGCAAACACAAAGCAAAACTCAAAGTAATACAGGCCCATTCAAAACGTCAAATGAAGAAACATTTTGTTGTTCTTGTTGCTTTGTTGCCCTTCCTCTCTCTCAGGAGGCCCACCTTGTAGAGTGCATCTTCCCTTTCTCATTTTCCATCAAACGATCGGCCAGCCTGGTCAGACCCCTCAGGTCTGGACCCAGAAACCCTCTATTCCCACCACTCACATGACTAAATAGGCAAACCTGTGGTCCTGGGCTACATATGGGGAGAAATGTATCCTTCTGGCTGAGTAAGAGCTCATAGAGCCACGGGAAGGGTATGATAGCAGGTCTTTCTTCATCACAGAAATTATGACTTAGGCTAAAAGTTATTGGGATGACTTCCACTCCTATTTCTACTTTGCATGACAAGGTCAGAACAGCTCCCGGTTGGGAGGGCACCGTCAGGAAACCCACTGCCGTGGCTTCTGGGACTGAGCTCTCCATGCGCCTCCCAAGGAAACACACTAAGCCTGGGTGTGAGTGTGGTACCCTCCTTCCAAATCACAAAGATACATGCAAATATGGCACACACATGAAAGACAACATCATTTTACATAATGCCTAAGGCCTGAGTTTGAAATAAATTAAGTTTATCTGATTTCCCAATATGGCTTAAATTACTAAGGAGCACAGAGGGGTAGAGAAACAATCCATACCTCATATTTTCACCATCAGATTGTCCAGAATGTTTTCTGACTGTGGATCAGAATGAATGAATTACACAAATTCCATATCATTATCACAGACTCTCTTCCCTCCAACTAATCTTCACATTCATTCATTTTGTCAGTGCTTGAGGTGTGACACGACCTGCCCCACTCACCTCTCACGCCTCATCTGTGGACACTACCCCACACTAAGCCCAGGCAGCCATACTGACTGTTGGGTTCCTTGGAAGCAACATGTTCTCTCTCCCCGATGTTGCCCCACCTTGCATTGACTGGCACACACTAATTTACCCCTCACATTTAAGTTTAGACATCCCTTCTAGTGGGAAGCTTTCTTGCCTATCCCTTGTGCTATCTTTTTAATCATTCATATTCTAACTTCCTTATACTTTTGTAACCTCTAGACTTTAAACTCCAAGAGGGCAGGGACCTGGTCTGTTTTCTTCACAAATTCTTCCCCAGTGGCCATGGCTCATAAAATAGGTCCTTAATATTTCCCAGATGAATGAATCTGAATGGGAATTATTTGGCAAAGAAGATACCTTCCCCCATAAGGTCTCACTGTTTCAAGATGTCAAAAACCAACCAGAATTTTTCTGATCTCCAGCCAGATATTTCATCTCTTAGCAATGAAACTGTGCCGATTTTATAACTTTTCCTTTCGCTCATTCATCTATCTGACACAGGATTCTTTCTTAGGCTTTGGTTTGCCATCTTCCCTGAAAGGCAAATTCAAAACCTTTTTTCTTTCCTGCCCTTTTGTTCCATGGAGATCCTTGTAAGCCCTGTAGGTAACAGATCTCATGAACCTAGGAACCTATTCTGACCTGGCATACCCCTGCCCAGTGACAGCACTGCCCACAGGTTACCACTCCCTGGAGGGCAGATTTGTTCCCATGGAGAGATGGGGGCTGGTAAGGAAAACCAAGCCAGCTTGGAGAGATTTTAAAAAGCGTTGGGTGCCTTTTCACTCATACCTGTCAGATGGCTTCGCAAAGCTTTATGAAAATAATTACAGTAGAGAAAATCAACAGGAGAATGTTGCTAACAAGTAGGATATAAAACGCAGATTAAAACTAAAAGCTCAACAGGAAAAAAAATGTATTCGAATTCAAATAAAAGAATCTTATTTGCAGTACCATCGACTCCTTTGTGCCTGAGAAAAATTATACAAACAATTCTAGAAAGAGAAAGAATGTCTAGCTTTAATTTCTTCCTGAAGGAATTTTTTGTTGTTGTTGTGAAATATATGAAACATATAAGTATAGCAACAAACACAGAATAACAACAACAAATACCCAGTAGTGCTTACTATATACCAGGCACTTCACTTTATATATAAGGATGAGGTCAGGACTACTGCAACCCCCATTTTACAGATGAGGAATCTGAGGCATGGAGAGGTTAAGAAACCTCCCCAAGGTCACAAAGGTCACAAAGTCTAGAAGGGGCAGAACCAGGATTTAACCTCAGGCAGTCTGGCTAGATCCACACTGTTAACCACTAGCCTACACTGCCTCTCATAGCTAACATACAAACAAATGTATGAAAAAGATATACAGTTATAAATAACATGAACAATCATATATCTACCATGTAGCTAAAGGAACAGAACATTACCAGTAAATGTCTTAGAAGCTCACTATGGGCCTCTCTACAAGCACATATTCCCCTCTGCCACCTCTCTTCCCAAGGTAACCATTATACAAATTTTGGGTTAATTCTCTTGCTCTCTGTTATAATTTTAATATCTGTATCCCTAAGCGATATATTGTTAGCTTCCTACTTTATGTAAACAGAATCATAATATGTGTATTCTTCTATGACTGGCTTGTTAAACTCAACATTGTGTCTTTGAGATTCTTCCCTGTTAAAGATCACAGCTTTGGTTCATTCTCATTTGAGGACTGTGAATTATTTTATTCTTTGTTTATCCATCCTATGGTTGGACATGCAGGTTGCTTCCAGTTCTTATAATAAAAACAATTGTGTGGATATCTTTTTGTATAAATTGAATTACACCAGCACCAGAATAAAAAAAACACCTGGGTTGTTTGTTAAAACACAGATCCCTGGGTCCTACCACTGGAGTTTTATTTGGTAGATCTGGGGTTGAGCCTGAAGATTTGTATTTCTAGCAAGGTCTCAGATGATGCTGATGCCATGTGACCCAAAGACCACACTTTCAGAACCACTGCTCCAGGGCACAGACCTAAGAGTGGAGCTTCTGGGTTATAAGATATGCAAATGCCAAGCTGTCCTCAGAGTCTTCCTACAAATTCACAAATCCATCTGCAGTTGTTCTACATGTTTTTAATTATTTCTACTCCTCTGACTGTTGAGGTTTTTTTCATATATTTATTGGCCATTAATTTTCTTCTGTGTGATGACTGGTACTTGCTCATTTTTCTGTTGGGTTATTTGTGTTGTCTTTATTGATCTGTGACAGTTCATTATATCTTATGGGTATGAATCCCTTTGGTTATACAAATTGCAAAGATCTCCCAGCTCACACGCTGCCATTTCATTCTCTTTACGTTGTCTTTTGAAGAACCGAAGTTGGTAATCCCAACGGAGTCAAGGTATCAATCTTTTCTTGTTTGTGTTTTCTGTATCTTGTTTAAGAAATCCTTCTCTACTATAAGATCATAAAAATAGTCTCCTATGCTATTTCCTAAAAGTTGTATTTACTTTTCCTTTCATGGTTAAGTCTTAACTTGCCTGGACTTGATTTTAGTGTATGGTGTGAGGGAAGGATCCATTTTTAATTTTTCTGCACCATCTTAATTGTTCTGATTTTGTACTAATATCTAGAAGGGTAAGACCCATACAGAAATGTCACAAACATTCTTGGCATTTTGTTCTTCCATATCTATCTCAGAATCAGCTTATGAAGTTCCATGAATACTTCACTGGAATTTTGGTTATCATTCTACTCACTCTAAAGATCAATTTAGGAAAAATTAATATTTTAACAATGTTCCTATTAAAGAACATGTATAGGTTCATTACTGCCGCATCTCTTATGACTGTTTTTTATTGCTAATATTATTTATTTGCTGGACCCCCTTGTTTCTGATTAGCTTTAAGAGAAATTTATCTACTTTAGTTAGTTTTCTTTTTAATTTACTTTTTTTTGAGAAATTATTTTTTGTGGTAAAATACACATAACATAAAAATTAACATTTTAAAGTGTACAGTTCTGTGGCATTAAGTACATTCACATTGTTGTATAACCACTACCACCGTTTATCTCCAGAACTTTCTCCTCTTCTCAAACTGAAATGCTATAACCATTAAACGCCAACTCCCTATCCCCCCAGCCCGGCGCCTGGCAACCACCATTCTACTTTCTGTGCCTATGAATTTGACGACTCTAGGGACGTCATGTAAGTGGAATCATACAATGTTTGTCCTCCTCTGACTGGCTTATTTCACTGAGCATAATGTCTTCAAGGTCCATCCATTTTGTAGCATGTGTGAGAATTTCATTCCTTTTTAAGACTGATTAATATTCCATTGTATTATATACCGCATTTTGTTTATCCCATTTAATTTGTTGATGGACACTTGGGTTGCTTCCACCTTTTTGCTATTGTGAATAACGCTGCTATGAACATGGGTGTACACGTACCTATTTGAGTCCCTGCTTTCACTCATTTTGGGGTACATACCCAGAAGCAGAATTGATGGATATAATTATATGTTTAATCACCATACTGTTTTCCACAGAAGCTGTACCGTTTTACATTCTCACCAGTAATGCACAAGACGTTCCAATTTCTCCACATTCTCACCAACACTTGTTTTTTTCTCTTCGTGTGTTTGTTTTTAAATAGCCAGCATAATGGGTGTGAGGCAGTATGTCAGTGTGGTTTGATTTGCATTTCCCTAATGTGTTAGTTGTTTCAAAGAAACAGATTTTGGCTTTACTGTTTATTTTTATTGTATATTTGTTCTCTTTTTTGTTATCTTTAATTTTTCCTTCCATTACTTTTCTTGGGTTTATTCTGTTGTTTTTAATTCTTAATCTAGATGCTGTTGTTGAAATAAGGACCGCAGACCTAAATTTTTAAATTAGGACAGTGGTTTACTAACAGCCTATATGCCGGAAAAGAGCACACAGTCCACAAGTAGACAGCTCCACTCCTGTGGCCCCTCAGAACTGTGAAGTTATAAGAATTCTTGTGTACATGTTTATAGGAATAATATGGGCAGAATTAGCCCAGTAGCACAAAGCAGGCTTCTAGATCATACTCTGAGAAATACCTTTCTCTTTGGTTAAGGGGCTATTTTTCTTTTTCTGTGGTCAGAAGCCTGGAGCTTGTGGGCAGGGTCCCTGTGATCTGGGGAACTGGGAGGTTGGGAGGGTTGGAAAAAGTTCCTTTATGATATGGAAGGAATATAGCCACTTCTGGCAGGTCAGGGATGAGTAGAGCTTTTCACCTATGCATAGCTCATTAAATTAGGGGGGGAAAAGGGCTCAAAATTCAGCCTTTAAAGTCTTGATATGTAGTATTATTATTTAGGCCCTGGTAATTTCTATTACAATTTTTTGATTTATAAGTTGTTTAGAAGTTTGGTTTTTAATTCTATGTGGGCTTGAATAGTTTGAAAATTACACTTTCTATTCTTTCATTCATTTTCTTAGCTATTTAAACACATTTAAAGTCTAAAGTTAAACACTTTTAACCTCTTTTCAAGTAGAACCATAGCATACTTTAGCTGATTACTATCCCCACTGGCCAATTTATTATGCTGTTTTTATTCAGTATTTTATCATTTTTAACCACATATTAGACATTCTTATTGCAGTTTTTATATAGTTAGTGTATGTTTAAGTATACCTGTTTACTAATAGCTTAAGAATCCATCTTACTTCTCAGTCTTCCATCTGGGATCATTTCCGTTTCGTATCTGACGACATCCTATAGAATCTTCTTCAGAGGAGGCTGGATGGCAGCAAAACGTCTCAGTTTTGTTCTGCCTCAAAATGCTTTTACTTCATCCTCTTTATTGATATCTTTACTGTATATAACAATTCTAAAAATAGCTGCTTTTTTTTTTCTTTTTTACTACTTTTTATTTTTTTTTAATTTATTATTATTTTTTTTTATTTTTCGCGGTACGCGGGCCTCTCACCGCTGCGGCCTCTTCCGTTGCGGAGCACAGGCTCCGGACGCGCAGGCTCCGCGGCCATGGCTCACGGGCCCAGCCGCTCCGCGGCACGTGGGATCCTCCCGGACTGGGGCACGAACCTGTGTCCCCTGCATCGGCAGGCGGACTCTCAACCACTGCGCCACCAGGGAAGCCCCGAGAGCTGCTTTTCTTAGCCAACTGAAGATATAACTCCACTGTCTTGGCTTCTACTGTTATTTTTGAAAAGTCAGCTCTCACTGTAAATGCTATTCTTATGTATCTGTTTTGTCTTTCTGGCCGCTTTTAGTATCTTTTTTGTTTAAATTCTTCAGTTTCATTATAAAATATCTACTTAAAATTATCTCTTTATTTCTTCTGCTTGAGATCTGTTGGGCTTTCTGGATCTTAGGTTTAATATCATTCAACAGTTCTGGATTGGAACTTGTTTTTTTTCTTCCCATTTTCTATAGTATTTCCTTTTGCAATTCTTTTTAGCCTCTTAGTTATCTTCCTAGTCTCAATCTCATTTCATACTTTCCCTCTCTTTGCCTCTTTGAGCCATATTCTGGATTGCTCAGATCAGTTTTTCAGTTCATCAGTGTACTGTTCAACTGTCTCCAATCTGTTTAATCCATTGAATTTGTAGCTCCTATTTTTATATTTTTCATCTCCAGAAGTCCCATTTCTTTATTTTAAAAATCTGTGCAGTTATTTATAGTCTTTTGTCCTTATGCATGATTTCAATGCTTTTAAAAATATTTCTGAAACATGTTAAAATATTTATTTATATTTTTTGGCTGATAAATCCAATAATATTTACAGGTCCAACTCTGTTGTCTATGGTTTCTGCTGGTTTTCACTCACGGTGACTTATTTCCTGTGTTCTAAGTGAAAGGTGCCTTTCTCCAGAGGGGATTTCTGTTTATTTCTGAGTCACCTAGGGTTGTTTAGGATGTTTACACGGCCATCGTGCTATAAGGAATCCCTACTTTAATCTTTCTCTCCTTTCCCAATGTTTCTTGAAAGAAACAGTTCCTCAACGGATGGAAATGAATGCTGGGAGCATCTGCTATCATTCTTACGAGGAGGATCACAACTTGGGTTATTCCCACTTTGTAGGATATGAAGTAAGAATGTGAGAAAGATATACTGCTGAAATATCTCACCGAACAAATTCTTTACCACCTGTATCTAGGTTTAACTTAAGGAGGATTTTTATTTGGCTGTGAAAGTACCTCTAATAAGAAATGTAGTCCCTTTTGCAGTTTTGTTACTAAACCGTCTATATCAGAATGAGTGATGAAAAAAGTGCAAGATTATTATTTATTTCAGTCACATGAAAGACCGCTTGAGGAACAACCCTCCAATCATAGAAATGCACAAACCTGTGAGGGTCATCTGCATCACAGTGAGGGAGAAACTGAGTGATTGCTTCTGCCACTTCTTCATTTGATAAAACATCCCAGAGTCCATCAGTGGCCAAGATCAGCACATCGTCTGCTCCATGCTCGTATCTGGAGAGATCGTAGACTCTTACCTGAAATGAACAGCAATACCCCTGCTTAAGAAGTTGGGGGCGTATTATTCCCCCTAGCAGACCGGCTTCTGATTTCCCTTCCCTTTTCCTGCCCAGCCCAGTGGTTTTTAGGTGTGCGCTATAAGGCACTGTAAGGCACTATACAGCAAGCTTTGTGGCCCAGGGGTAGCCTCCTTTGAAGACTTGCTGTGTAGACATATCGGGCCCCAAACACAACTGTGAATGAGCCCAATAAATTAAGAGTTGACAAGAAAGAAATTAACTGAAAATGTAATGCCTGAAATGTGGCTGGAACAGTGACTCACAATAGATACAGCGGTAGCTAGAAGAGCAGCCGGAGGCTTGCTGCCTTCCTTCCTTTGCACATCCATCCCACAGACATTTATTAAGGGCCTGCTCTGTGCCAGGTGATCTAAGTATAAAGATAAACAGCAGATTTCCCTGCTTCTGAGCTCTCAGTCTGCAGGGGAGATAAGACCAGTCTAGGATCCAAGGCAGCTACTCTGCATGTACTGGTTTAGGACTAAGGAGACACACTTTATTTCATGTACTCACTTGATACCTTTTGGCTTACCTGCTCTGAGGCCCATGGGGCTGGACTTATCGCATGAAACGATGGGGCTCTGATACTACACGCAGGTTTGAGGAGCCTCAGCCTAGCCTAAATCACAAAGGACACACGCCAAGTCTGAATCTCCTAAGTGTGTCTCGACAGACTTTAAGTCTGTCCTCACCTCTAGTACCTGGAATGACTTGGCTATTTGAACATCCCCCTCAACTCTTGGAAAAGAACATAGTGACCTTAGCAAAAATAATAATAATAAAAATCAAGGCTTACTTGCACTAGGCCACAACTCCATGTTCCCCCTACTCGGGCAGGATGGGAGGGAGAGGAGTTTGGGATTTCATTGCTATTCCCTGCGAATTTGACGGGACCAGCCCCTGCCTACACCAGTTCATGAGCTGAGGACAAATGCAGGTCAATTTCATCAATCTTGCAACTCTTTCAACCCCACCTCATTATCCCGCTAAAAACAAGTCTGAGTGAAAGGTGTAGGCCAGGGGAAGGGAGGGGAAGGGAAAGAAAGGGAAGGGAGGGGAGGGAAGGCGGATGGAGTGTAGGCAGCTGTTCCCGTGCCCCATCACACACAATCACTGTCAGGTCATCTCAGATCTCGAGAGAATACAATTCTAAGAGGCCTGCAGAACGCTCACATCCACATCTTCAAAAGCCAAGCCTCCTATGTTTTAGGAAGGTCTGCCCAGGCCAGTGACGCCCTGCCTGCCACAGGGCTGGTCCTATGGACGAACAGCCTACACCCAGCAGCAGAAAACAACAAAATGCCCCACACTTGCCCACAGAGTTTTTGGAAAATGAGCTCAAATGAAAAACAGCCTTTGTGGCCGGTGAACAAGACGGCAACAATTAGCTAATAGCGCAGCCCATGGACCGCACTCAGGAGAGGAGCACTGGGGGGAAGACTGGACTGGCTTTTAACATCTTCCTCTCAAAAGGCAGGGGGAGTTTACATTCTAGAGAAGGCACTGTGCCCTATGAGACCAAATTAAAGAAAACAGGAGGGGGGAGTCTTAAGTTTACAACAGACTGGAAAGTCCCAAATGCCAGAATTTTGTCTTCAGGCTGCTGAACTCCTGTGGTTCGATTTTGACTCTAGCGGCAACCGGATCCCCTCTGCTTTACCTTCTGTGGTCCCTGGGTGTCTTAGAGCAGTGCTTCTGAAATGCTGATGTGCACAGGAATCAGCCCGGGACCCTACTAAAATGGAGATTCCAATTCACTTCTGGGGTGGGGCCTGAGAGCCTGCATTTCTTTTTTTTTTGTTTTTGCGGTACGTGGGCCTCTCACTGTTGTGGCCTCTCCCGTTGACGGAGCGCAGGCTCAGCGGCCATGGCTCACGGGCCCAGCCGCTCCGCGGCATGTGGGATCTTCCCGGACCGGGGCACAAACCCGCGTCCCCTGCATCGGCAGGCGGACTCTCAACCACAGCGCCACCAGGGAAGCCCTGAGAGCCTCCATTTCTAACTTGCTCCCACGTGATGCTGCTGGTCCCTGGACCACACTTTGACTAGTGAGGCCGCAGAGGAGTCCTACTTGTCTGTAACAAGGAATCCAAGGGCTCAGTGGCCTCTGTGATGCCTGTGTAGACTACCTTCTAGGGGAGGCTATAGCGAGGATAGCAAATGTCACCCCTGGGCTCCTAATTTCAAGTCCTGTGTCACTGTGTTGTTACTTCCAGTGTGCAATAACTTTGCTTACGAAAGACTGCTCGCTTCTTACTGGGGTAGATCTACAATAAATTTCTGGGATACTTTGAGCTCCACAGGATAGAAAATGTTTCTTATAAAGGGAGGTAGGGAGATGTGGATGTCAGGTGCTTGTAGCACCTTCAGCTTCTAGCGAACTAGGAGACGCCACCTGCCCTGCAGCTCCTTTTAAAAGAGAGGTTTCTAAGGTCGAAGATAACATCCGTTTCATTTCAGGACCTGCCCTGTGTGTAGGGTGCCGAAATCTCTTCAAGTGCTTTCTGCTGCCCCCAAAGCGTGGAGATTTGAGTTGTTTTAAGCGGAAGCTGTCTTATTCAAATGGAAATCTGGCCAACAAAACGGGTGTGGGTTGATAAATAGCAACAGGTTATAAAATGTTCCTCTTCACTTCCATCAATAAATTGAATCCTTCCCTAATTCCACTATTCACATTTCCACACATAACTCTCTAATGCAGTTTCCTTAGCCAACATGAAAATCCCTTTCAGTACCATTCTCCAAGCAATTTTTATGTAAATAGTAAACAGCTAGTCTCAACCCTATTCCCTGAGGCACTCCACAATTAACATCCTTTTAGGTTTTTTTTTTTTTTTTTTTTTTTTTTACTGCTACCCTTTGTTTCCTGCCCTTTAGCCAGTTTCCAAAGGACTTTGCCAACTTTCCACTTACAGCTCGTGTCTTATACATTAACCTGTGATGCAGAACATTTTGTGAAAACGCTCTCGGAAAAGCCGGACTGCCGTGCAAGGCATCCAACTGCACGCTTATCCTCCCCAGCAGCTAGGGCTTCAAAGGATTCCAGTGGGCTCTGGAGACCCGACCTTCCCTCCCCGAAGCTGTTGCAGGGCCTCCTCAATCAGACCACACTCGCCTCCCCGGACCTCCCTGTTCCATTCCTCAAATACCTTCTTAATGTTCCGGGAGGCTTCACATCAAAAGTAACGGGGCTCTGTGGCTCGCCAGGACTCAGACATGAGGAAGACAGTCTCTGGGAGGGGAGAGATATGATCTGCAAAGGCCTTTGTGGGAAGGGGGTCTGGAGAACACGGGCAGGGTCCTAGTGGCTCCTTCCCGCGTGCCCATCTGCCAAGAAAGGCCATGGGCGTCCTGAGACTCTTGTTGTTTCTCAGAGCAACAGAATTTGAGCTGTGGAGAGATGAGGCCGGGGTGGATCCATCTGCCCTCCTGGACCCTCCATGACATGTTTATTGAGCACTTACTATGTGCCAACAGCTGTGAACAAAAGTGACAAAGTCCTCACAACTTCTAAACTAGGTGCAATAGACACACAAATAAGTTACAATGCCAGAAGATGACAGGTTCTTGAAGAAAAGTCAGGCAGGTAAGGAGAGTGACAAGAGAGCCATTTTAGAAGATATGGTTAAGGTGGGTGTCTCTGGAAAGACACCATGTGTACAGAGGTCTGAACCAGTGAGGTGACTTTCCACAGGTCCCTTGCTGTGCCTCCCTTTCCTTGCCTTTGGGGGCCTGCCACTCCTCCGGATTAAGAGGATGTGGACAGTGTTAGGCTGGTGGTGAAGAAGAGAGGCTGAGGGGGACACAGTGCCACCCTCCGCTGCCAGAGTAACCCCGAGGAAGACCTGAGGATTCTCCTTTCTCTTCCTTGGTCCTCTGCAGACACAGTCCCTTTCACGTTCACTAGCACAGTACTCATGTATTTGTACCAGTCTGGGTTCACTTGTCTGTCTCTTCCACGTGAGTAGTTATTCTCAAACTTTAATGTGTTTAAGAATCACTTGGGGTGCTAATTAAGATTCAGGGACCCGACTTTAAAGATTCTGATTGTGTAGCTCTTAGCCCAGGCATCAGCCTATGTAAACAAGGGTAATTCCAATGCAAGTGATGGGGGAACCTCACCCTGAAAACATGGTCTTAGGCAGTAAGCTCCCCTGAGGCGAGGTCTGAGTTGTCCTATTTGTTTCTGCCCCGCCCCCACCCCACCCCGAGCAGAGCACAGAGCCTATAGCTCTTGGAAACCACACAATAAACCACCAAGGGAAGCATTTCCCTTGCTGGACATTTACCCTTGTCCTGCTTACAGTGAACACCCTGAGAGCTGGTCACCGTCTCTTCCCCCCAGACTCAACCTCTGGAGGCCAGAGATCCCATTTTGCACTTTTTCTGTGGGCCTCGCCATAACTTTCACAGAGTAAATACCCCTAGATCTTCAGGACATACTTGCTGAGACAAAGAATAAATGGGAAGAAAAGAGAAAGAAAAAGAATTCATATGAGATCCATTCCGAAGACCCCCTCAGCTCGTGGTGACCCAACCGTTTTAGCTTGTAAACGCCGACGCTCCTGGGCAGTCGCCAAACTGTGATGCGCTGATATTTACCAGGAGTAGCAGACTCTTTCCTTTTCGTGCCCTATCCTCAGGGGAGCTGCTAATAAACAGAAAACACTCAGCGTTCAGGGTGAGGGTGGGGGGCAAGCAGGAGGAAGTCTGGGGTCACCAAGGGTTGCGGCTAGTATGCCCCTGAGGAAGCCAGGTGCTGACGGCTCTCACAGCTGCCCCCAACTCTAGAGCACAGTCACCCTTACCATCATCACCGGGCCCCTGCTTTACGGGGGAGTGGAGACAAACAACTCTTTAATGCGTTGCCTCCCCTCAGTGCTCGGCTGGTTGCTGTTTCAGTGCCTGTCTAATATCTGTTTGCCCTTTTGCTCTGTTACTGAGGAAATTTCAGTGGCCTGTGAGAGCTCGTGCTGCTGTAAGGTGACGCTGCTTCCTGAAGCCACTGTTTTGTTTTGTTTTGTTTTGTCTTTTTGCGGTACGCGGGCCTCTCACTGTTGTGGCCTCTCCCATTGCGGAGCACAGGCTCCGCACACGCAGGCTCAGTGGCCGTGGCTCACGGGCCCAGCCGCTCCGTGGCATGTGGGATCCTCCCGGACCGGGGCATGAACCCGTGTCCCCTGCATCGGCAGGCGGACTCTCAACAACTGCACCACCAGGGAAGCCCCTGAAGCCACTGTTTAAAAGAATCCATCAGTTCTTCTATTTGCCCAGTCTTGGCTGCTCGTCTAGGATGTCCTCACGGCTCTCACATCTTTATCAGCTCAGCACATCCTCCAAACCCTTTTTCCCGTTTAAGTACTTGAGGTAGGATGAGGTGAGCCAGCAGCTCAGGTCTGGCTGTGTGCAGAAGCAGAACCCTCCCTGCCTGGGTTAGTAGGAGCCCTCACTTCAGGTCTCTGCTTCTAACCAGCCTTGGGACTGGAGACGAGTCCTTTATTTCTTTAGCTCTCAATGTTCTCATCCCTGAAATCATTGTTAAAAAAATGGAAAATAAAAAAAGACAAGAAAAATAAATATTATAACACCCACTCTACCTTTCTCACAAAGTTGTTACAAAGATCAAATGAGAGGGCTTCCCTGGTGGCGCAGTGGTTGAGAGTCCGCCTGCCGATGCAGGGGACACGGGTTTGTGTCCCGGTCCGGGAAGATCCCACATGCCGTGGAGCGGCTGGGCCCGTGAGCCGTGGCCGCTGAGCCTGCGCGTCCAGAGCCTGTGCTCCGCAGCGGGTGGGGCCACAGCAGTGAGAGGCCCAAGTACCGCAAAAAAAAAAAAAAGAAAGAGTACAAACTCTTTTCCTCTCCACCCTCCGTGGCCAACCAACCCAAAAGCTCAACCTGCAGAATGCTGAACATTGCACTTATACCAGAAGAAAATAAAACTCTAGCATATTTCGGCACAGTGGATTATTTCAATACTGGCATGCTGGCAGGCCACCACGATTGCACCTGAATTCTCTGTTGTGATTCTATCTACACTAAATGATGTCATGAAATACACACTGAATTTGGTGGCAGAAGACTTGGGTTTGAGACCCACCTCTGCCCCTTAGTAGTTAGGCAAAACCACTTTGTTCATTCACATTTTAAAATCTCTTGACAACCTGCCGGGAATATGAAATGAGGAAGTACTGATTTACCAGATGGGGAGCATCAAGGAGGGAGGACTTTGGGCATCACGTACCTTACATGGAGAGGGAACTGCAGGGGCTAACGCCTGAGGGTGAGAGAGAAGGCTGGTGTGCTAGGGTGGCTTTGTGTAGTTTGGCTTGGCTACAGTACTGGATTTCCACTGGGGAGTGCTAAGGGATGAGGCTTCTCAAATCTTCAGCGTCTCCCTTTGTGAAATGAAAGGTTAGGATGATGCGGCCACTGGGGATGCTTATGGCTCTACCATTCCCCGACTCTTTCATCACAGGATGAGTTCGACCTGAATGGGATTGACCACATGACCTCAGAGCGTCTGACTGCAAATGAATCAAGGGACATTTAAATATGACAGATATGTTGGCTGTTCCTCCTACCCCAAAAGGAGCTGGTTGTTTTGGCTGTGGGTGTAATTTTCTATGTGAAATGCACCACAGATATTCTTGAGGTTTGGTGTTTTTCTTTTTTTCTTTTTTTTTTGCAGTCTACAGACAAAATAAACATTTGCCTTTTGAGGGTGGATACCATCTAATAACTGAAAAAGTTTCTAAACCCGCTAAGATATTAGGTGGTATATAGAGAGTCTAAAGTTGTACCCAGTGCCTGGCCGCGGTAGCATAAGGCTTTCATTTTCTCCACGTGAGGCCAGAACTTTACAACTTTGGGAGGTAAGCTATAGAGGAAGGAATTTCCTTTACAGATGGGGGCACTCCTATCATCTACTCCTTTCTCTGGAATTCCAATGGCTTGTTCACCACAGAATCCAAGCCTCACTGAATGGATCAGTGAACAAATGGACTTGAATCCAGCTTGTTAGTCACTTGAGGATTACATTTGTGTTCATTAAAATGCCCATTTGCAGAGATCAGGGTCAGAGGAAATCCCAGCCTGTGAGTGAAAGTACGTGGGTGCCGTGTAGACGGACTGAGTCATGTCAAATCCATTTAGGAGGTGGGGGAGGCAGATACAGAGTGACCGTCCATCCCTGTTTGCCTGAGATAGTTTGGGTTTGTGCTGCTTTCCCAGTATAATTATTAATAGTGTCCCCACTGACTCTCAAAAACATCCCGGTTGAGAGGGTAAGTCATCTGGTCTCCCGGCGTGTAAATGATTAAATGACTACTGTTCCTTATTCTTGTAGCTGCTACTTTGGGCCATTGGGACTAAACATAATAACGACACTGTGTTACTACTTTGCAGGACTCGTTTCACAATGGCAGGATTTTAGGGATCTCCAGTGAGCAGGAGAGCCAAGTTACTGTGTATCTTGCCTTAGAAGAGGAAACCCAGTCAGCCCTGGTAAGCTGTGGGATACCTGTCATGTGGCAGTTAACCCCACTGCTTGCAAGCAGGCCAGGTCTCAGCAGACCTAGGATCAAGCAGAGAGTGAGGTGTGTAGTAGCCCTAACCTACCAGCCTAGAACGGAGCCACAGGCATGGTGAGAATGAATCATGCAATCTAGGACTAGAGCATGGATGACTTTAGGATTATTAAACTAAAGTTCCTGAAGCACAGTGAAGAATAGCTTATGCCAGTGTTATTCAAAGAGTGGTCTTTGGATCACCTGCTGCACAAGTGTCTAAAAATGTGAAAATTGTTAGGACCCCACCCTACACCTAGTGATTCAGATTTTCAGGAAGTGGATTCCAGGGCTTTGCATTCTTTAACAAACTCCTCAAACTATTCTTATATGAGGTAATACAATAAATTAATGCAAAAAAAAAAAAAAGAAAGATACTCGAAACATTCAAGTGAAATTATTACTGTTCAGGAGAGGATCAGAGGGGAATAATCTCCAATGAGAAGGAATGTTTGACACAATATACATGTTGGCTTCCCTTGTGTGACCACAAATTTCAAAAGCTAGACTTTTTGGTGTGTGTACAAGTACATTTCAAATTGTGGTTTTATTCACATAGCTGGTTAGCAAATCTCAAGACAGCTCCTAATGGGAACCATCCAAATGGATGACACACAGGTACGTCACGAGTGATTTTTTACAGCTAGATTGGAGAATTAGAGATGAGGATGGACAGGCTAGGGCATGAAGTCTCTCCTGTATGTATAAGGTCAGATGGCACCAGAATCAAAGAAAGCAGTTCTATACACACTTAACATGTGATTGTTTTTCCCCCAGACATTTTCAAAGTGGTGGTGGTGATGGGAGGGGAGCATATACCCCCAAGGGGGCATCAACCCAACTGAGAAGCAGATGTATGAGATGCTGCAGGCATGTGGGATTAGAGAAGAGAGTCAGAAAACTGCCCATAAAACTGAACTCATAGAACATAGAGGAAAGTGGTGGTTTTCAGGGGGGAGGGGGTGGGGAGAGAAATGGAGAGATGATAGTCAAAGGGCACAAACTTCCAGTTATAAGATGAATAAGTTCTGGGAATCCAAAGTACAGCATGGTGACTATAGTTAAATATAATGTGTATATACTGTATTACACACACACACACACACATATACACACTATATATAATGTATATACATAATCTGTATGTCATACTGGGTTATATACCTACAAGTTATACAGAAAAGGAATGGTAATCAGTGATGTGATAGGGGTGTTAGCTAACACTACCGTGATAATCATCTTGCGATACAGTTGATCCTCGAACAACTAGGGGGTTAGGGGCGCTGACCCTCTGCGCAGCCGAAACTCTGCATGCAACTTATACAGTCAGCCCTCTGTATGTGTGGTTCCTCTACATCTGCGGTTCAACCGAACTCGGACTGTGTAGTACTGTAGTACTGGGTTGGCCAAAAAATTCATTTGGGTTTTTCCATAACATATAGAAAAAAATCCACATATAAGTGGACCGTGCCGTTCAAACTCACGTTGTTCAAGGATCAACTGTATGTAAGTATACACACCAAAACACTGTACATCTTAAATTTATACAATCTCATATGTCAATTATATCTCAATAAGACTGGTTAGAAAAAAGAGTGCCAAATACAAGTGCTGTAAATTATCAAAGTGTCTTTAGACAGAACTCATCATTTTCCCTTTGTACAGGGGGATCCACGGTTTGTAAGGCCTGAAGTTTATACAATTTGGGGAGCATTTTTTTCCCCAGCTTTACTGAGAAATAATTGACATACATCACTGTATAAATTTCAGGCGTACAGCATGACGGTTTGATTTATATATTGTGAAATGATTACCACGGTAGGTTCAGCTAACATCCATCTTCTCATATAGATGCAATAAAAAGAGAAAACAGAATAAAAGGAAAATGTTTTCTTCTTTGTGATGAGAACTCTTAGGATTTACTCTCTTAACTACTATCCCATATATTGTACAGCAGTACAATATATGGGAAACTATAGTTATCATGCTGTACATTACATCCCTAGTAGTTATTTATCTTATAACTGGGAGTCTTACCTTTTGAGCACCTTCCTCTAATTCCCCTTTGTCCCCAACTCTGGTAGCTGCAAGTCTGACCTCTTTGTGTTTTGGTTTTTTGTTGTTGTTTCTTGGGGGTTTTGTTTTTGGTTCCACATATAAGTGAGATGATACAGTATTTGTCTTTCTGGGGAGCTCTCTTTAAGAAAAAGAACACAGAAATAATTATGAATACAAACTTAGATACTAATGTGAATGTTTGTTAGGAATGAGAAGACAAATTGCAACAGATTACTGGAACCATGGAAAATGAGGTCCCTTTCTTTTGAGAAATGATTGCAAGGAAATGATTCCTGGTTGTAACCTTGCCTCTCCTCACCACATAGAACTGTCCACATTTCCCAGTAACAACCAGAACTCCTTGAAGGCTGGTCTGAGTGAAGGACCCTGATACTTACATTTAATTAATTAGCATCATTGTAAATCTGCCTCCACACTGCAAACTAGGTTTCCTTTCTTAATTAACTAGGTAAATAACTAATGCATCAAGTTATATTAGTTTGCACTGGAAAGACAGATGATGATTACTCTAATCCTCAAGATTTCACAGCAGGGAGGACACTTCTACGGGAAGGCGATGGTAGAAGGTCTCCAAAATGACCACCATCCCTTCCTTCCCTCCCTGTACAAGCACACTGCTCCTCTCATCAAGGGTGGATTCTAGTTTTCCTCTCCTCAAATATGGACCCACCTTAGTGATTTCTTTAATCACCAGCATGTGGAAGAGGTGATGTTCTGGAACTCCTGAGGCTAGGTCTTAAAAAGCTTTGTAGGGCTTCCCTGGTGGCGCAGTGGTTGAGAGTCCGCCTGCCGATGCAGGGGACACGGGTTTTACAAAGAAATTCTGCATTTTAAGAGAGAGA
The DNA here is from genome assembly GCF_000442215.2 of Lipotes vexillifer. NCBI lineage: Eukaryota > Metazoa > Chordata > Mammalia > Artiodactyla > Lipotidae > Lipotes > Lipotes vexillifer. The sequence goes on along the minus strand of NW_006775771.1, from coordinate 1,088,154 downwards.
AAGTGTCAAGCATTTGCCTAGCTTTAAATAAAGTGTAATTTGGTTCCCATTTTTCTTGTGATCCTTGTTTAAGTAAGGCCCAACTACTGGGCTCCTTGCTATAACATTGTTACCTGAATGGTGAGCTGTGGCTGAGATACTTGAACCACTTCAGACATACTCTGCCTCATCCTCCTCTAATTACCAAAGAAAGAGCCTCTGTCCCTCTCAAAAAAAAAAAAAAAAAAAAAAAAAAAAAAGCTTTGTAGCTTCTGCCTCAGTCTCTCAAACCACTCCTCTTGGGATGTTTCCTCTCAGAATCCAGCTTCAGTAATGCCATGAGAAGCCAAAACCACATGGAGAGGCTGTGTGTAGCTGCCTCTACTCAACACTCAGCTGACAGCCCACATCAACTGCCAACCATGTGAGAGAGCCGTTTCGGACTTGCAGCCCGTCTAGCCTTCAGATGACTCCAGCCCCAACTGATGGCCAACTGTGACCACGTGAGAAGCACCCAGCTGAGCCCACTCAACCCGCAGAAGTATGAAAGATAATAATAAATTCTCCTGTTAAGCCTCTAAGTTGTTTTGTAGTCAACAGAGGCACAAAGGCATTGTATTGCGATGGGCCCCTCTCCCTATAGGATTGGTGAGAAGGGACATGGGACAGCGAGCCCGCTGGAGTTTTCTCCTTGTTCCCTACTTGTCCATAAGCAGCACCTGTCCCTCTGTTCCTGTTCTCCAGCAGGTAAATACCAGGAAAACCTCCCTTGGTGGGGTGGGGAGATGAGAGCCAGTCCAGGAGGCAAGTTTAATTTGAGGGCTGGAGGTGAGGAAATAAAAAGTCCATTTTGGTCTTAGATCCAAACCGCGGTTTCCAGTCTAACTTTATCCTCGCTATAAAGTTATTTTCATCCCAGACTCCTGTGTCTGTTTTTTAAATTGGTTCAGAAAACTCAGAGGGAAAAAGGATAAAATTATTTTTCCTCCTCAGACCCCAACAAGCAACCTTCTTGCTTTCTCACAGGCTAGAAAGCAAAGTTTAATTTTTTAAAAATTTCACCCTGCTTCATCCTCTAAAAATCAAGTGTGCCCTCAGTGCTTGTTACGTGGTTTTGCGAAATGCCTCTCCCGTGTGCCTCCTTTTGGCTTTCCTGGTCCCTGCCCCAGCTCAGAGCCTCACTGCCACATGGTTTCACTTCTACGGTGGCCTCCCGGTCTGCATCTCCCTACCTCTGCACCGCCCCCCCGCCATCCACGTGCTGTTACAAGCTAAGACTTCCACCGCCACATTCACTTATGCTGATCCCCTTGCTGAAGGCCTGATGCTGCCTCGGGTCCAGTTCTAGGCCCTCCATGATAATTCGCTTGATTATAGCTAATAGCCCTTCAAGCTCGTCTTCCAAACAGATTCTGTAAAGGCAAACTTTACTTCACACCAGACTCATTACTGCTTCCTTCTTTTTCTTGTCCTGCTTCTTCAGATTAGATGGTGCTCTCTCCCTTCTCTGAATTCCCCTAGTCCCTTAGGAAGCAGGACTCACAGGGTTTATGGCTGATTATTCTTTGGCCTTCCAAGTGGCCAAAAATTCTAATTCCTTGAGGACACGTTCCCCAGTGTGCTCCTCAATAAACACTATTGGACTCATGTTTACTCTCTGTGTAAACAGCCAATGAGATTTTGTGGCCTTGGTGGAATAAACGATCTAATGTTTATTATATGCCAGATTCTGTTTTAAGTACTTTTTGTATGTCATTTAACTTGTTCCTTGCGTTCCTGGGTATAACAACCCTATTGTCCTCTTTTTACTGAGGAGGACGCTGAGATTTAGGTAAAGTAACTTTCTTAAGATCACCCACCTAGTAAGTAAAGAGATAGAGCTTGAGCCCATGACTGATTACCAGGTCTGCGTTTCTAACCACAATATCACACTGCCTCCTAAGGTATTTTTGAGGGGTCTAGGGAATTTTTAAATTCCTGCTCTACCACCCAAAGATAATTACCATAACATTCGAGAAAATTTCCTTCTCAAGACCTGTATTTTTATATATGTGTATATGTGTATACATATGCTCACAACTTTTTTACCTACGTATGATCAACTTTTTGTATATACAATCCTATTTTGTTTCACTTAATGCAGCCCAGCCATCTCCCCGTATCACTGTGCACCAATATTGTTTTTTTATGAATTGGCCAGACTGCAGAAAGTACACAATACAATCAAACACGCTCGTTCCCAAAACAGGATTTTGGCTTGGGGCATGTAAAGCTACTGAGAATCAGAAGACCGTAAATGTTCAGAAGTCAACGTGAGATCTTAAATATTGTTCATGTTTTCATGGGAGACAACAGGGGAGTCTCAAACAAAATAGTCATTCTTCTCTTCACCTGAAAGTGAATACTGGGAATCCCCTGTAAGTGCAAAGGCTTCCAGAAGCCAGTGCATAAGGAAGACTAATGTCTACTGACCATCTCTGACCATGTACCGGACCTTGTGCCATGCAATTCCACAGATGTTCTCATTTGTTTTTCCCAGCACCTTGTCAATCTAGGCATTTCCACCCCACCTGCAGCAAGGGGAAAGCAGGCTGAAAGAACTTGTTTAAAGGTCACAGGTAATTCCGGCGCTAGGGAGGGAGTTCAGATACTGGAGCCTAAGGTCTTCCTTCTTTTAGAGAAGCCTGTTTCAGATGAAAGAAAAAAATAAAATCTAGATGAAGAGAACCAAGAATGACCTAAATGAGTGAGCTGCAGTCACAGAAAACAGCTGACAGGAATCCTGAACACTAAGGAGAGGAAAAATGAAGCCAAGAGAAAATCAGGCTCCCTTGTGGTTCAGTGTGGCGGGGGCGT
>NW_006775771.1:1084840-1085309 GCF_000442215.2 Lipotes vexillifer | reverse complement strand
GGGGGGGGGGGACTGCTGAGTTGATGGGGTTGGCCTTGCAAACCGACCCCCAGACAGAAAAAGACCTCACTCTTCCAAGAGCCCGAAAGGGGCCTAAAGTCAACAGCACAGTCTTGGAGTAGAGGTCAGAAAGCGAGGAAGACATTAAGAGGAATCCTAGCTCTAGGGAGGGCCTGTCACAGGCCAGAAATGGGTGCGGAGTAGAGGACATCTGTAGGTTTAGGCTGCAGGCCTGGGCCGCGCTGTCTGAGGAATAGGTCGTGAGGTGTGTGCTGGACGGGGGTGGAGAACTGCTGGGAAAGAAGGTGCCGAGCGACTCTGAATTCACAAATCCCCCCCTTCTCCACCTGAACTCTAGGGCGATACACAAAAGGTTGAACAGTGATGAGCTTCACTGAGCGAGAGGATGGGAGACCTGATGCGGGTGTTTCCCTTATGGAGGAGACGCTCCAGGTACACGGCGGGGGGG
>NW_006775771.1:1030071-1081960 GCF_000442215.2 Lipotes vexillifer | reverse complement strand
GGGGCGGGGGGGGATGATGCGGTGGACCAGGGGAGGGTCAAAGGCTTCCTACGCTCGGCGGACAGACCCGTGCTGGGTTGATGGGGGCCTCCTGTGGAATTCAGTTCTCGGCCAGAGATTCCCTACCTTCGACCTGGGGAGATATGTGGGAGGCTCAGCAAACCTGGCGGCCGCTCTTTGGGTTTGGCAAACTCGAGGTTTTTCCAGTGCCTTGTGTTCAGCGAAACCAAAAATGTGTTTGGCTAGAAACGCTTCTCTAATTTTTAAACCCCTGTGCATTTTTTACGTAAATTTGATCCACATGGTTTTGATTTATTTTTATTTAACTCATCAAGTCAAATTAGGAGCTACAATGATGAATGGGAACAATGCTGATTTCCAAGAAGATTTTTGAGCCTTTTTTCTTAGAACTAAATCACATTCCAACCCCCCCCTCCACACACATACCCAACTTCCTTGCGACTGTTAAAACTACCAGCCTGAGCTGAGTTTGAAATTTAGAACCCAAATGTGAAATAAAGATCCATGCTTGGCAAAGATGAAGCATAGCAGGGGAATGTTCTTAGGAAGTCACGGTTAGAAAGCCAGGGTAGGCTTCGGGTGCAGGTGGGGGAATAAAGGCAGTAAGGGAGCCAGTTATTCCTTATTAGATGGTTTAAATAAATTTACCCGGCTTTGTGGGCTCCCAAGAGAAGCCCCCTAGCTGTTTCTCCAGGGTCTGACTTTATCACTGCCACCCAGGGAAAAGGAGTTTCTGCCCCAAGACCGGCGAGATGGGTACAATCTTTTCTTCTGCACTCCTGCATCGGAGCTGATTCAAGCTGCTCCCCCCTCTTCCCTCGGACCTTCCTCCCCGTTTCCTGGCTCTGGTTAAGGCCTCTCCATCTGGAAGCATTTAGAATGTACAACAATTTTAATCTCGTGCAAAAGAAGCTTGAGATTTACACTACATACCCATTAAGCTAAATTATAGGTGCACAACCTCATTTTGCACAATTCTGTCTGGCCTAGGGTGACACACACAGAAGGCCAGTCCTGTCTTTCCCAATTACTTTTTCTACCACACCATCATTTTCCACAACTGCAGTCTGAGGCCGGCCGTATTTCTCTGAGGAACTCTGGCCACTAAGGTCCCAAGACAGAGGTACTCTCTTCAGAGCCCCTTGAAAGTACTCAGTGGGTCCCTTCAACACTATCCAAAAAGATTTCCTTGAACTCAGCTTCCCTCTCCTACAGAGCCTGATCGAATTGGACAAACTTGAGTACAAGGATCATCTTGTTAGTTAATAACTATACAACCATGGGGGGAGTTAATTTACTTCCTTGGATCTCAATTTCCTGGTCTGTAAAATGGGTATAAAAACCATACACACATCACAGAATTGTTGTGAGGATTAAATGAGATGCTGCACATAAAAAAAAAAAAAAAAAAAAGTATATCATCTGGCCCAGACTTCCAGACAGGTGACATGAAGTTTCTGATCAACCAGCTGGGATTTTTCATCAGTCCTCAGGGACTCTCCCATGCTGGCCCATGTTTTAAACCTACAGTCTCTTCTTGGGATCCGCAGGAGCACAGTGATTGGAAGATCTATAACCTAACTGCATAGAGATCATTCTTCTGAAAACCAAACCAAACTTCTCCCTTTATATAGAAAATGTGTGTGTGTGTGTGTGTGTGTGTGTGTGTGTGTGTGTGTGTGGGGGGGGGGTGGGGAGGGTGAGAAGGTTTTCACTCTCCTTTAAGGAGCAAAATGGTTATTAGTGTTTCTTGAGAAGCCCTCACCCCCCATATAGTCACACTTTACCTGTGTTCTTTGGAAACCAGAAAGGTGACAGTACCAAAAGTACTGGCCAAAAAGTTTGTTCGGGTTTCCCATACGATGTTACGGCAAAATCTGAACGGACTTTTTGGCCAGCCCGATATTTATTGGTTTTCTCTGGCCAGGAGGAGTTTCAGCAGTAATTCAGGGATCCTTCTGTTGGCCAGAATAGAGGGAGCAGGGATCCACCAACTTCCTGGGACCCTTGGACATTTTATATCATAAGGGTTCTTACCATGCAGAATTGCTATGAAGGCGAAAAGAGAGACATCTGCAGATGGTAATTATTATTTCCACCAAGCTGACCTCACTTGACATCCCGGGTGATATCAGGAAATGTGCGTATCTTCCACGCCTGCTATTTACTAGAGATTTCCCTCTCTTAACCTCTTAACCTCCTGTGGCTAGATCTATTTTAGATGTCAGCCTCAGCAATAAAGGACTCTAAAGGAACTAGCCCTGCTCATAGCCCTGCCAAAGGGGTAGGCCTGGGTGGCTGATGGTGCGCATCGCTGGCTCTGGAGTGGACACAGTCTACAGGCTGGGAAGTCACTTGTGACCTCGGAGAAAAGGTGAGTTGGGCCAATGAGATTCCTCTCTGGGAACGTGCAACTGGGGGAGTCAGAACCTGGCTGTCTGGTGGCAGAGACATATGGAGCATGGCTGGTCTCAGGGCTGCCTGGATTCCAGAGCCACCTTCGCTCCCATAAAGCCTGGCTCTTCAAGGGTTCTTCTTGTGGACCCCATAAATATCTCTTCCGACATTATTAAAATAAACACCTCCTTTTTTTGAGTCAGCATGAGTGGGTTTCTGTTTCCTCCAACAAAAAGAGCCTTCGCTACAAACACAGCACCCACCCTTGGGAAGAACATGCAGACGGAGCTATGTCTAAACATTCAGGGCATTTCCAGTGCGAGGCAGAGTTTCAATAGTTAATTACACAGTATGCAAATACCGCTGGTTCCCGACTCACCCCTCCCTGGCTCTCCTCTACTGTACAAATTGCAAACATTTCTCTCACTCTCCCAACCTCCTTTGCAGCTAGGGGTGGTCATGTGACACAGTTTTGGCCAATTAGATGCAAGTGAATGTCTACTGGGACAGATAGGCTGTCCCCTCCTTCCTGCCTTGCATGAAAATGTTATGCTTGGGGCTTCTGTCACCATCTTGCAACTATGAAGGAAAAAAAGCAGCAGAGGTGTCACCCCTGGCACATTGGAGGTGCTGCACCAACATGAACAGCCACCAAATTCCAGCCTCCATTGATATGTGAGAAAATATACCCCTAAACTACTATTACTTAGAGTTTTCTATCACTTAGAAGCAATATCTTTTGTAAATGATATACCTTGAAATAGAACTTGACATTGTTTCCTGTATTATAAGAAAAATGATTTTTTAAACCAAATATATGACAACTTGTTTTTCAGTTAACTTCTCTAGACATCAACTGAATAACATCAACTTTCTAGGCAATTAAAAATCTGAGAGGGGGGCTTCCCTGGTGGCGCAGTGGTTGAGAGTCCGCCTGCCGATGCAGGGGACGCGGGTTCGTGCCCCGGTCTGGGAGGATCCCACGTGCTGCGGAGCGGCTGGGCCCGTGAGCCATGGCCGCTGAGCCTGCGTGTCCGGAGCCTGTGCTCTGCAACGGGAGAGGCCACAGCAGTGAGAGGCCTGTGTACCACCAAAAAAAAAAAAAAAAAAAGCAAGTTCATTCTGGCTGGTGTAGGGGAACAAAGATCAGATTTTTTTTTTTTTAAGTTAGACCAAATTATAACAAGCCTTGAATGCCAAGTGAAGGAGTCTGCGCTTTAGTCTCTGAGCCTTGGGGTGTTGTTGAAGGTTTCTGAACAAACAGGTGTCAGAGTGGTTGTTTAGGAAAACTGGCCTGATGGCAATATGTGGGCTGGATTGAGAAGGCAAGGAATGCCACGAGGGGCTGTGCAGCCGTCTGGGTGGGAGGCCATGAGGGAAGAACCAGCACAGTCCAAGTGAGAATGGAGTGGAGAAAAGAAACAGACATGAGAGACACTGCAGAAGTACACGTGACACAAGTTGGCTACTGTCTGCATCTGGGGTGTGAGTCATGGGAAGAATAATGTAGAAAACATGTTCTTGGACCAAAGAGAAACAAAAACCTCATGCGGTACCTCTGGAGCTGAAGACAGGAATGGTTTTATGTAGATGTTGGAGTCATGCACCTTGAGGTCATGGTCCCCAAGTCCCCTGGTCACTCCAATAGTCGCCATTACTCGGGCCTAGGAGTATAAGCAGAGGGTCGTCAGAAACACACACACACAGACAAAGTATTCTCACCACAGTACAGCTGCCACGGGCTAAGAGAGCAGCAGTCGTTTTCCAGTCCTTCCTGCCCCTCTCCATGCCCCTGGCTGCTAACTTCTGTGGGTACTTGTTTCCAAGGAAGGGCCCACCAAGGTCACTTGCATACTTGAGGAGTGGCTTTTCTAGCAATTATCTTAATTTTAATGGACTGCTGCTGTCTCATTTCAAATTTCTTTTGCAGAGACTGGAGGGAAGGGTGTCCAATAAACCAAATACAATACATCTGTGATGTCTACAGCTACTGAAATCAATTCAAACCAAATCCAACCATCTGCCCATCCCCCCATCCAGCCATCCACCCACCCATCTGCTATACATCCATCCTTCACGTGTTTACTGAACACCTGCTACGTCTCTGGTTCTGTGATAAAAGATGTAAAACCGTCAGAGGCAGATCCTGCCCACCCAAAGCTCATATATTACACTTTACGGCTAGAGAAAATAAACCATTAGCAACTCGATAACCTGTCCTGCTAACATCTTCACAAATTCCATCTGGGTGGAAAAGAACATGATGTCACTTTGCTGTAAATACACAGACCCCTTATAGCTGAGACCACACCATCTGTAGCTTTCTCTACATGGTTGTCCAAATGCTTTAAGGAAGCAATACGATTAAACTAATGCCTACACTGTCAGCCTAATGAGCTCCTGGGAGGCCACAGATTTGGTTTACTCAAACGTTTATTGAGCACCTACTATGTGCAGGCCCCATGCTGTGGGGGACAAATATCTAAGGCCTGGTCTCTCCTACAAGGGAACTTGGTAAGGGAGGCTAAGAGGTACATGTCTAGTTAACAACATATGGAATATGGCTGAGTGCTGAAAGACACATGAACAATGGGTTATATGAGTTCAGAGGAGGTAAAAATTCTACTAAGAAGTTTCCCTGGAGCAGGGGGCACTATATTTTTGTGCAAAAGGATATCCAGCATCAAGACAGGTAAACACAGAGGGATGGAGTGAAACTCATTCTGGGTGGACCGAAGCCCACTGCTCTAACACTTGGATCAGCAACACTATACCTGGTGTAGTGTCACGGTTCAAAGACCTGAACTTGAATCCTCGCTCTAATGCTTGCCTAATAAGAATAACTTATAAATGCTAAGGCATGAGTCTAACACGTTACCATATCTTCATCCTACTTTCCCCCAAAAGCTGTGGATTTTGGAGCTGGTTTCACATCAGAAGGTGGGCAGACTTACAGTCAAGTGGAAATGAAACCGTAACACACACTTCAAAGGCAAGAATCAAAGGGGGTGAAATGCAGACAGGAATGTGGACCTGGGGACCTCTGGTCTGGCACTGCTCTGCTGGGGGCCTGGCCCAGCTCCCTTCTAGCTGAGACGCGTTCAGCTCTAGATGTGGACATTCTGAGTCCCTTGTAGCCCTTCTACTCTCCTTCCTGCTGTGGTACCTTCTCTGGTTGGACGTTTTAGTCCAAAGAAATCTGATATTTCTGCTAGTTACTGAATTTGTTTACATGTCCCACACAAGTCCTTCAAAGCATTGGCAGAAACTAAATGAAAAGTAACAGCAGTGAAAGTATTCTGAAACTTCTGGGGAGGCCGTGTGCAGAGAGGAAGGAGAAAACCCCTGTAAAAGGATGAAGACAGAACTGACGGACGTGTTGTAAAGCTTTCTGCAGAGATCAGGGACTCCTGGGACAGAGGCGGCATGCTACTTTGGTACAGGGCATGCCTGGAGCAGACTGACGCCACAGTGGCTTTTAAATAGGTCAACAGGTACAATGACTGAACTTGTCAGCTACATATCACAGAACTGTCAAGCCCTAATTAACTGACATGCTGGAGGAACATGATGTCCTGGTGAATTGAACTGTTTGCTAAACTGGGAAAACCCTTGCTCTTTTAAATCTTTTTGCTGGTAATCTTTGAAGAACACATTTATCCATTTTCCTGTTGTACCAAGGAGAGTATACTGAACATAACTGAATAGCTTATTAAATACTCATGCATTTACTGACGCCTGCCATGTGTCAAGTACCAGGCTGGACAGGTACTAAGGATACAAAGGCAACAGGATGTGGTCCTGAGCTTACTGGGACTCACTGGGTAGCAGCAGGGTAATACTGAGAATTTCAGCACCACAAAGAACTGCAGCTGCAGGCGTAGATCACTGGGCTGAGTGATGTGCACTGATGGCGCCCACTCTACAGAAAGATACACGAAACCCTACCAGGAGTAGAGCTCTACCCTGTCATGATTCTCAACCAGGGATGGGGCAAGTTAGTTTGAAAAATGATGCATTTATTGATCAAATAGTTGTGTTTCATTTCCCTCCATGAAATGTCTCCTTCCAGTGAAATCACTGCTGGGCTACACTGAGCCCAAAACCTAATCCTGTGCGTTCTCTTTCACACACACACACACACGCACGCACGCACGCACACGCCCACACATACACTCAAGTTCTGCCCATGAAGGCCTCCTTCGGTTTTCTTATGAGTCACTTCATCCTGATAAAAGCTATCAAATGCTGAAAAAAATTTCAGTTCAAGATTCTTTTCAACGTGACCACATTTTTCACTTCTAACTGGAACTCTCAGCGCCTAGTTGAAATGTATTCCTGTTTGGAGGAAGAATGCAATGATTCAGAAGGGGTTTGTTCTTCCTGGGAAATGGCTTCAAAGCTTCCTCATCTCTGCTCCAGGACTGCAACCCTCTCCAGTCTCTGCTCAGAGACCACTTTAAGATCAACAACCTTCCTTAAGCTCAACAATGTTTGATTCTGACTGAGGCCCTGGGAGCTGGTGATGGATGGTCTTTGCTATCTCCGCCTGGCATCTGGTCCATGTGATCCTATAGTTTAATCAGGGTGAAACTTTGGATCCCCTTCCCATGGGGCAAGTGGAGAAGCCACCTTGCAAAGCCTGAGCTTCCGTGGTGGGATGTGAGGGCACTAGAAGGAAGTGGAAGGCCATGGCTCCACATCTGGTACCACCCCTCGCCAGCTGCGTGACTGCCTGAGCAGTTTTAACCTCGGAGTCCCAGCTGCCTCATCTACCAAATGGATATAAGGCAGCCAGCTCTGCCTGCCTCGTGCCTTGTTGTCAGATACACAAGGAGATGATGTATGTGAAAGTGGTCGTGTTTAAACACTGTAAAAAGTTATTCAAATGGATTGAGAAGGGGATGTCATTTTCACAAAATTAACTTTAGTCCCTCATGCTCACCACCCCCGTCCCCCAACCCTGCCACTCCTTGGACCCTCAAGACAGGAGGCCTGAAGGATGATGGAGGTGATATTCTTTCAAGCTGTCAAGGCTATAAAATCATGAGCTGCTGAGTGGAACACACAGATCACCACGGGCTCCGTGGAGACAGAGCCTTGTTCTCTCAGTCCGGGGAGGGCACGTGCCTACCTTCTTGCCTTCTCCATATATAAGGGGAAACTTCAAGTCATCATCCTCAATGGTTTTGTATGCCCTGTAGGGGGATAAACAACATTAAAAAAAAAAAGGTTTGCACTCAATTAGTGACCTGCTGCCCTGACACAGGCCGCCAGGTACTTTATTTTCCCTGAGATTCCATCCGGTCACCACACTGCTGATCTCTTTCTGTATAAACAGTCATTCTCCCTACAGATTTGTGTGTGTGTGTGTACACATATTTTAACAAACCAGAAAATACCAAGTCTTTACAGGCTTGAAGAGAGAGAAAATGAGCTGGCATATTCGCAATTAGCGAGCAGGGGTGATAGGTTCCTGTCTTAAGCATTTAGTGTCCATGCAATAATGAAGCTCCCCAGCAGTGGTGGCAGGATTCTTGTCATTAATCTGGAACTGTGAGAAACAGCAGAACTCAGCGATGGATGGGGGGGCGGGGGTGGGGGTGGGGAAACTGCTCCAAGAGCCAGTTCTCACCTTCAGGGGTTGTTTACGCCAAAGCAGCCTGGTACTGGAATGGCTGGAGAAGGAATATTTAGAGCCTGCTTGACCTCAGCCTGATATTCAAGGTTGGCAGAAAATCCTCTGTTTCACGATAGCTATTAAATGGCCATTCGACACACAGAAAGAAAATCTACTTTACGCTTCAGTGGTTTATTCCAGACATGGTTGTCCAGATGCCATGACACACACAGCAGAGGCTGGCCAGGCTATGGTGAGAGAGCAAACGAAGGCCACGTCTTGCGATTTTGCTCACAAGGAAGTTAAAAAACAAACAAGCAAACATGGTACCCAGTTACCAGCTGTATAACCCTGGGCAAGTAGCTCCACCTTTTTGGGTCTACGTTTCCTCATCTGTAAATGAGGATAACCACACAGGATGTGAAGAGCTTAGCACAGAGCCCGGCACTTAGTAAGTACTCAAGAAGTGGTAGCTATCGCTAGTATTTAGTAGAAAGCTAATACGTGGCACACCAGTCCCCCTTTCTGCACAATGGGCACAACACTGCCTATTCAATCCCTCAGAAAAGTGGTAGGAAGATTAAGTAACAGACTGGGTAGTTTCTGCTAGGTTAGAGGCTAGAAGCAAGACGCTTTTCTCAACTAGTATCTCCTGAGTGCATGAAAAAAATTAATTTGTGACGTGCCCCCTGGTCCTGGATATATCTAGGCAGCTTGGAAGTGAAACCCGACATCAAATTTATGAAGGAGCTTGATATACAAAAGAATGCAACCCAACTGAAAAAGGGCTCAACCCCAAAGCTAAAGCAGGCACATCCTTATTTTCCAGGAAGTTATTTGGTTAAGTTCTTTCCCAGAGGGTAGAGGAACAGTGAAGTTTTGGCACTGGACGTGTCTGCGCTTGCGTTTAGCACTGCTTTCTGTATAGCCCTGCGAGAGCGGATAAGCCTCTCTGGACCTCAGTTTCCTCGTTAAGTAGAGAGGCCAAAAATTCCTGGGCTTGTCGTGAGGATAAAAATGGGCTGATGAATGTGACGAGCTTAGGAAGCATTTAGCCCAGTGCCTGGCACATGCTGAGAGCTTGATAAAAGCTAGTTGCTGCTGCTGCTGCCGCCGTCAAGTGGGCCCAGCGGTATGCCATGGATTGAATTTTCGAAAAAAGAACCGTACTATTTCCTTCCCCCAAATCTACCAAACTAACACAAGGTGGAAATAGCTACTTTGATGTTTCTATACTCCCATGAACTATTTAAGACACTGTGGTATCCAAGTCACTTGGGGACCAAACAGAGCTATTATTAGAATACACTCAGCTTGGGGATTGAACGAGTTTGTAGACCAGTGGTTCTCCATCTTGGCTGTATATGGAATCACCTGGGGAGGCTTGAAATATCCTGATGCTCAGGTCACATCCCAGAGCAATTAAATCTGAACTTCTGGGGATGGGACCCAGGTACCAGGGATTTTTTAAAAGCTTCCCAAGTGATTCCAGTGTGCGGCCACGGTTGAGAACCACTACTAGAGACCAAAGTCATTAGCTAACATTCAAATTCAGTTGAGCAATAAGCCCCCTGTCACCTTGACCCTAAAGATGACAGAATACATGGCTCAAGGGAAAGGGGGTAATGGCTTGAGAAAGGCTGTGCAGTGGGCACAAGCAGGGCTTGGGGACCAAAGGGAGGAAGTGTGGAGAGTAAGAAGACAGGTTCAGACAGAGAGGAGGACGCAGTGGGGACGGTCCCCAGGGAGGGACTGGGGCCTGGAGATCCAGGCACAGAGTCTGGAATCACTCGTGAGGCAGAAGGTGGCAGCTCTAGAATCAAGGACTGGAAATTACTTAGAGCTCAGTGGAGACAGGCTACGAGCACTCTTAACAAGCTTGAAAAGGCAGCAAGAAACTGTCCTCTGACTCCACCGTAAGCCCAGGTAATCGAGTTCTCTCAGGGCAGAGAATTTCAGGAGAGTGAAGTCTGTGTCACCACAGCTCTGAAAGGCAAACACTCATCTTGGAGTTGTCATCCACAGGAACAAGACCGCCACGAGTGCTAATATTACATTTTAGCCCCTGTTTCTTCATCTTCAAGAACAACAAAAAAATTGAAAATAGAAAAGACAGCTCTGGAAAAGAAAGGTTTATTCTGTTCCTGCCATTGTTGGTTTTCAATCAAATACGAGCCCCCTCCTCTCCCCTCCCCAACAAATGACCAGGGTGAATAACTACAAATAAAGAGAGAAAGCAGAGCACCCTCCCCTCCGCAGGCTTTCAGAATCTGAAGCACAGCTCATCACGTGACGGTAAGTGGACTTCCCGTAAATAACAAAGAGTAAAATACTCAAGAGTTAAAACTGGTAACGTGATTAAAGACGGTGTAAATCAATGATAGCTAATAATAGTGACCGCAGCTGTAACTTACCGAACACCTTGTACAAGGCCAGACACTGGGCTGGGTATTTGCGTACCACGTCTAAAATCTCTCAAAGACCCTGCAGTGTCCTATCTGACAGATGAGGAGACCGAGGTTACATTACTCTCCCAAGATCGTATCCCGTGTTAGCGGCCCTTAAGCTAAACTCAGACTGTCCCAGAAAACACACCAAAGAAAAGTGATGTCAGGGCTTAGCTCCGCAGGTTTCTCCTTCTAGTTGAAGAGTCTCAAAGGAGACCATTATTGCCCACCTCTCAGTTGGTGAAAAGCAGGCAATGATGGGGAACTTTCGGCAGAAAAGGAAGGGGAATTTTCTGTGTGAGGCAAAAGAGCAAAAGGTGATCATGAGGGGACAAAACCAGCAGCTGTTCCCCAACACAGCCTACAGGGAAGAACACAGGGAAGCTGCGGAAGCCACCGCTTCCCAGGTCATTTTACCTGTGGCCAAGGAGTCCGATGGAGTCCTCTCCCACAGACTGCAGGCCTCCCTCAATCTGTCCTGCAGCTTAAGGGGCCACCTCAGTTTCTGCTGTTCATATTACATCCACAGTCCATGTCTAGGCTGTGGGCTTGAATCTGTACGCTTCCCAAGTGTCCTTGGCTTCCACTCCTCTCCGCTGGGGGAGGTGAGAGGATAAGAGAGGTTGGAAGCTTGAGAGCTCTAAGACATAGATGTACTTAGGGCTTAAGATGAATAGATAAAGTCTATTCCTTCACATCAGATCCTATGGTTTCCGAAATCCTGATTAAATTTTTTTTAAAACTCCCAAAACAGGGAATTCCCTGGCAGTCCAGTGGTTAGGACTCAGCGCTTTCACTGCCGGGGCCCGGGTTTAATCCCTGGTTGGGGAACGAAGATCCTGCGAACCTCACGGTGTGGCCAAAAAACAACACCCCCCTGAAAAAAAACCCTCCCCAAACAGATTACTCACTAGTTTACAATAATATAACTGACCAGAGATCATATTCAAATAATTACTTGTTACAAGAAAGCAAAACTGAAAGGCTTAGGAAAGATATTTAGACTCTCATTTGGGGTCAATTCCTTTATGAATATTTATGAGGGCAACTGACACAAGGATGACATGAGGGAAAAAAAAAAAAATGCAAGGCTTAAAAAGGGCTAAATAAATTAAAGGGCTTTCCCTAACTCCAGGCGGTATCCTCAGAAGTTTCCATTAAACATTTTTAAAAGTAAGTGTAATAGTTTCCCTTGCAGCGTTGATTCTGCAAAGCTGAAAAGACAAGGCACCATTGATCTGGACCCACTGGAAGGAGAAGCTCAGCTCTGGAAGAGACCAGAAGGCCACTAAGTTGGCTGTACCCCAAATGCAGGAATCCCTCCTTCAACACCCCTCACACTGGCCCCGGCCTCTGTCATCGAATGGGCTGCTGTATAGTCTCTGTCCGAGGAACTTTACAGGACTAACTTTGCAGTGCCACTGGAGAACAGCCCCGGGAAATGCTTTTTTAAATGGACCCAGTCCACCCGTTGGCGTGTTGGTCTGTCTTCTGGGAAGACATGAAAGAAATCTAGTCTTTCTTCTACTTCGGAGCTCTGCAAATATTTGAAGAGAGCTATCTCAAAGTTTCCTCTTTCCTAGTCTCATGAACTGTCCTTCACGGGACCTGAGGCACCATCCCTAACCATCCATTCAACCAGTATTTATTAACTGAGCACCAAATACTGTGCGAGGGGCCCTCTCGGAGCCTTCTAGCTTGTCACAGTCCTCAAAGAATGGCACTCAGAACTCAAAACACTTAAGATGTGGTCCACAAAAGGATGAAATGATTACTTCTTTGATTTAGACCTTGCTCTTTTTTAAATTACTGAGGCTTATATTGGCGGTATGTGCAGGTACACGTCTCTGCGTGGTTTAGGGTCATATAATGAAACGATGAGTGAAAACAAACAAACAAAAAACCCAACCAAACAAAAGGCCAGTCAGTCCACAAGAAAAAAGACCTGAGAAGGTTTCTTGACTCATCGTCTTCCTCTAGTTTACACGTACGCAATGAATACTTTACTTTGAGTGGAAAACTCCATTGCCCTTATTATCTTGCTAGTTTCAGTCCATCGTTCCGACCCACCAAGGGACATCTGAATCCATATCCTTTCATCCAAAAAACTCAGCTCTCCTTCTATGCTATGTCACGTTAAATTTGATAACCAGCTCTGCCATCTTCATCCGGGTCACTGAAGGAGAAAACCAACAATGCTAAGCAGAACCAAGCCATTAGAGACCTTCCTCCAGGTCAACCTAACCAGACAAAGGGTATATCAACATTTTTTGAAGGCAAGTGGATGAAAGTAAGTGCAGTTTGAAAAATCGTGTTCTTGTCTGGTGGAAACATAGAAGACAGACCCAACGGTAGAGGGCAGACAATGAGATATCCATGTTTAAATTACTGGGTGGTGGGGCAGGGGGTGATTTAGGGCTAAAAATGGCTGAAAACACTGATCCAGAGAGACACTGTCCTCATTTTAGACTCTTTGGGTATAGCTCTCAGGCCATCTATGAAGCAACTGAACTGCTGTCCACACAGTATTTCTCCATCTTGTCCAAAGACTAAGAGGAGAAACCATCAACTTTCTTACAAAGTCAAAATACATCCATGTACACTACTGCCACGATCATCCAGCCTAGACACCCTATCAAAACGTTGGAGATTGCTAATTGAGCTTGACTTATTAGTGAACCCAAGTTGTTCTGCCGATTATACCATCTCCAGGGGATGCTGATCCTTCAAACTGCTCTCACTCCTAAGGCAAGAGAGAGGCACTGATTGCTCCCCCATCAGCCTGCAGCTCTCCTTCTGCCCCCCGCATCTGCTCCCACACCCCTCCCTCCCCTTTCAGGGCATTCTCCCACCTTCCCTGAGGACTTCAGTTTAGGTTTACAGATTGCTTTGCCATTCTTTCCCCTGCATGTCATTCTCAGCAACTTTACAGGTTGTGATGGTGCTTCTAGAATCTTGACCTTCCAAGTCCTACCTACTTCCTGATGACCTTCCTCACTGCTCCCCATCAGCACCTGGTCATATGGGCTGCATCAAAAGCATCCTCTCCTCTGAGATTTGCACTCTACGTCACCTCCCCTCTCACTCCTTTGCTGTGGCTCTCAGGCCAGGTCCCCCCCGACCCACTCGGTCCCGCCCTTCTAACTACCTTCTGGCTACTCGTTTCTGGATCCAGCCTCCACTTGTGGCAAATGTTTACAATATTTTTCCTGCTAACAGCTTAAAATGCCTCACCCTTCTTGATCCTCTAGCAAGGAGGAAACACAGCAAGAGTTGAGTATTTTGTTTACTCATGTCACACCATCTTCTTTAGCCTACAGCACTGCAATTGTCTCATCGGGCCTCCCTGCAATAATCTAGGCAAGAGAGGATGGTGCCACGGCTACAGTGATGGCAGTGAAGGTGTTGAAAACTGTTCAGTTTTGTCCTTTACCTCTATTCTCAGAGCAACCAGAGTAATTATTTTAAAATGTCAGATAACGTCATTACCCTACTCAAACCCTCCAATGGCTTTCCCATCACACTTGAAATAAAAGCCAAGTAATGAAATGACCTTCTTTAAAAATCACTCCCCACCCCCAAACTTCCTATTCCCCTTCTTTGCTTTCTTTTTCTTCAGGCATCTCCTGCCACCTAACATTTTAAGTATTTTACTTATTTTGTTTATTTTCTCGACTGCTTCCCTGTGCGCCCTGCCCCCCACTTAAGTTCCCTGAGGACGGAGATTTTTGTTTTGCTACCCGTGGCATCCCTGGTACCTCAAAGACTGCTCAGTGTATAATGAGTGCCCAACAGATGTTCGACGAAGGGAGCAAATCAGCGAATACTACTTACTCCAGGCAGTGGATTTATTCTGCCCTGTCATATTTTCTTGTTCTTTATGTATTCACAAAACAAAAGCAAAAAGTCTGGTTTTCAGCGGCTGCTTTCTAAGTCTCAGCCCATGCCCGCTCACACGCACATCCCTTTCCTGCTCTGGTCTTGCCTGGCTGTGTGCTGCTCCTTGAAGTATATCTTTTAGACACATTCACTGAATGTTTGAACTCAAGAGATCCCCCGGCAGCCACAGTGATGTCTTTTCACCTTTCTGATGAGTAGCAATTATACGACTCCTCCTGGATGAACACATCTCGTCTCTGTATCCATTTTGGAATTTTTATCAGAAAAACCTTTGCTTGTATTTTCAGACTGGCCGAGAGGCCTGCAAGCAAATCTTCCACAGCCATTTCTCTTTTCATCCACAGTCATCACTCCTCGGCTTAAAATTCTCCAACGGCTTTCTATCATCTTAAAATATAACCCAGCGATGAGGCCCTCCATGGTCTGATCTTTGACACTGCTCTGACATCTTTTATACTCTGCCACATGCTCGGGACACTAGCTTTCTTCCTGCTTCTTAAATGTGCCACGGGGGCTCGTCCTTCCCTCTTCCTGGGCCATTCTTCCTCCAGACCCTCACAGAGCCGGCTCCCGGGCACCCCTCAGAGTGCCTTCTCCAGCCGCTCATCTAAAAGTATGATGCTCCCTGCTCTTGTCTCGGCTCTTCATGGTACTTACACAGCACAGTCGGAAACTACCGTATTTATTAATTTACTCATTCTGCCTCCCCCTCTAAAACATTAGCTCCATGCAGCCAGGGATTTTGTTTTATTCACTGTTCTATCCTCGTATCGACAACCGTGCGGGCACATTGTGGATGTAAAGTAGACGCTAGCTAAATGGATGAATACGTGAATAAAGGCTGCCACCCCCTCTTGAGCACATGCTTCCCCGCTCATTCTTCCTTAACAGCAAGCTTTTCTGGGGCTGAAATTTGGGGTCGAGTTCCATCAGTGATACCTTGGATTTTTGCCTACTCCATTATGTTAAAATTTTAGGCTCCCTTTTATCACCAGTACGTACTTGTAGATAGTCATAAAGTTATAAAAATGGCGTTTATGATCTTCTTGCTTATCGCGTTTTTGTGGTAATTCCTAGGCATCACCTCCAGAATGGTAGCTTTTGGTGCAGTGGTTTCTCCAGGGTCTACGGTGTTACCGAGACAATTTTCTTCTTCCATATTAACTCAGGCGAAAGTCTACTTGGGAAGGCAAGTCCCCACTTACGAAAGTTCTTTCTCATCTTTGCTGGCTTCCTCCATTCCCAGCCACAGCCCCCACTCTGACTTCGTAACCCACAGGCCAGGGACCCAACAACGTTCACGCTTTGGCACCATCCACATAGATCACTTCCCATGCTCTCCCTTCTCTCCTAAGTCCTGACTTGTAACTAGAAAGAGGGATGGAAATAGCACTTGCTTCCCTAAGTCTTAATTTCCTTAGTGGGACGTCAAAGTCATTTAAGAAGAATGTGACCCCTTCCGAGGGTCGTGATGGACCCTCTCCCTTCAGGGGCCGCCTCAACTTGACCATCCACCCCTGTGGCTCCAGTGACACACACCAGTGAGTCGCATTCTTCCGCTCGCTGACCTCTTGACACGGCCTTGGACGGCTTTCCTCCCCCGGGAGTCTTTCTTCCTGGATTCTCCCCGCCTGGCAGAGTCCACTGTGGGCGCAGGGTCAGAGGTTCTGAGATCACAGCTGAGTCCTCACGTGGACTAGCTGTGTGAACTTGGCAAAGTCCCGCAACCTCACTGCATTTGCTTCTTAGCTGCCTTTCTTCACGGAAGTTTCCAAGGATTAAATGCAAATATGTCTGGGAAGGTCCTTTGTTAAGAAGGATAAGGTGCTATTTAACTCTAAGTGTGGCTATTATAGTCTTAGGAGCGTCCGTCATCACTGGGGAGGTAAAGCACAGGTGACCGGTCCCCACAGGCAGGAGGACAGCACATTCCCCCCAGGAAAACTGCTTCCTGCCGAGCCCGAGACACCCCAATTCATACTTTTTCTACTGCCGCTAGTGACACCAAAGTATGAAGGAGAGCGCCTGCGCAACTTTCACCCGGAAAGGTCCATGGTTCCACTGGAAAGTGAAGACTCAGAAGGGTATCTCCGAGCTAATAATCTAAAGGGGGTGCTTTTGGGTTGGTCTGAAATAGTCACAAATGGAGAATCTTCCCCCCTCAGCTAGAAGCTCAGCGCCCTTCTAGGAGGGAGGTTAAGCCCCAGGAAGTCTCATTTGCCCAGACAGAAACTAAGTCCTAGGCAGACAGAGGCACATCTCAGAGGGGCTGAGCAGGTTGGGATGGAGGATGGTAGACAGAGCGTCTCAGGCTCTGGTCCCCATCTCTGGCTTCCAACAACCAAATCTCATCTCAACAGAAGCTTGAATCCCAGGAGGCCTGGGATGAAAGAAACATCACTGAGGCCTGGCTGGTCAGGAACAGACACATGCCGAGAGCTCAAGTGCTACTCGTGGCTTTTAAGAGCTTGGCATGACCTCAATTAAGCAATTCACGGTATCCGCAGCGGCTCTCCCACCAACTCAGCTCTCTCCACACCCATCCTCCCCCAGACCTCCCTGGAAAAAGCAACGTGGGATTGGCAATCACCTCATTCTTCCTTTTTCCTGCCAGCCCTCTGTATTTGCAAAGGAGTCGAGCCCAAAGCCTAACCACAGAGCTCAGAAAGTGGAGGCTGCTTCCTGCTCCTGGAGATGGCCCTGCAGTGGGCGGCCCACACCCCCTCCTCGCTGTATGAATATCCGTGCTTGCATTTCCTTCAAGGCAACACAAGATTTTGGTACTTTGTCGGGTCTGACTCTTATTTTTTTAATGCCTTCTTTTAAGAGGCTCCGTTTCCTGGTTTCAAAGATTCACAGTTAAGAAATTCCCCCCAAATCTCTTAAATTTGTCTTTGGATGAAATCTTAATATGCTGGAAAAATGTCCCCCAACTGTCAGGGAGGGTGAATGTGAACCAAACTTAATGAGGTCATTAAGTCAGAGCCAGGGAGTAAGGCTGAGAGGCTGTGCTCGGGGCCCCAGCGTGAGTAGCAAGAGGCTAAGAAACATCCCCTACCCAGCAGGTAGGCTGGGGGTTAGGAGTATCCTCTCTAATGCTTCTGGGCAGCATCCTCTCTGACACAGGCTCACCACTGTATATACAAGCAGGTTTTCCTTATTTGTAGATCTGAGTTTTGAGGGATGGGGTCATATTTTGATGCACTGGGTCCCTGGATTTATGTGCCAGGAGTTGTTGTCAATGGGTATCTTAACTACTTGATTCCTGGGGAAGTCCCCCTGTGAGGCCAAGCCTCCACCAACAAATGCCACTTTATTTTCTCCTTTTGGTCCTTGGACTGTCGTTTAAATTAGTTGAAGCCCGCAGGCCCTAAGCTATATACAAGTTGATGCGCTGGTGCTAATATAGTGCAACAGTCTGGATTCAGGCACAAACAGCATGCTTGAATTGTAAGAGTGTGATTAATATTTGGTGATGTAATTGAAGAGAGCTGGCAGGTGCCGTGCAGCCCGGCTTGTGTATGGCTGGCTGTGATGAGAGAAACCAATGAAAGGGGAAACCTTCCGGCCCACTCTGCAGGAAAACTTTTTTTCATAATGGGGGGCAAGCCCTGTTCCTGACATTGCAGTTGCCCTTGAGGAAACACCCCCCCGCCGGCACCCATTAGTAGGGCCGACCCACAAGCCCTGGGAAAATGCCTACCTCTCCCCTTCCTCCCGTCAGCATGCCTGGACCAGAGCCCACCTGGCGTTCTGCGAGTGGTAACCATGCCTCTCTTGTGGCCTAAACACCCCTCTTCCTACCGCCAGGCCTCTGGTGGCGGCAAGACGCAACAGGACTTGCGTTCATATCACTGGTCCACGTTTCCCGGGAGCATCCACTGGGTTAGAGCAGAGGTTTCACACTCTATGGCTTTCAAAGGCATGTATCAATCTTGTTAACCCAGTGTACACCGACACACACCTCAAAAAACAATATTTATGTTTACCATGTGATATCCACTTTGATATTTTCTTTTCTCCCTGTGCAACTTAATTTAAAATGCACACCTCCAGACACCAAATTGATTTCACAACCGCCAAATGGGTCCCCACTCACAGTTGGAAATGTGTAGAAAGGAATTTGGATAGCTGCTCCTGGTAGCTCCACATCAGGAGATCAGGCTTTGACCAGAGATGAGAGCAACAGGCTCTACCGGATTCATTCGTGAATATCTACTGAGCACCTACTAGGTGCCAGGCACTCGCACAGGTGCTGGGCATATGGAGTTAACTAAAGTACGGGTCATCTCTTGACTCATGGGCCCAAGGTGAGCAGTGGAAAAGGATTCACATGGAAAAAAATGCTTTGAATCAGTCTATTGAAAATATAATCAATCAGGTACACATGCAAAACAGAATAATATTTCAGGACAAAACATTCTGGATGACTTTTAGGGAAATTTCAGATTTGGAAATGATTTCTGATTCAGCATCCACTTGGTGTGCATTAGCACTTGGCTAGGAGAGCTTCATATTCTAATCAATAACATTTAGATCTCCCACAGGTATGAATCAGAGATCCTTGTTTTATGAGCACACAAATATGGAATGATTTCTGCTTCCTCAGGGACCATGCATTCTGAAACAAACATGAATTTCACTGACATCGGCCTTTATGTCGTATGAGACCAAGTCAATAAATACAAATCAGGAAATAACCAAAAGTGACCCCATATCCATGAATGGTGGGGAGAAAATAGCAAACTGTTTGCTACAAAGAGGGTTTTACTGCAGAGGCCAGTTCCTCCATGCTGGTCTTGCAGCCCTGCCTCGCAAATTTTCTCTCTCTGGTCATGTAGATATTTGTAGCCCAGAGCACCAAGTCCTACAGTTATCCCCTGGAAGAAGCACTTACACACTGGGACTCTAACATATGCTACATCCTTTCAGTATTTCCATTCAAGTGCCCTTGAACAGGCCGAGCTCAAGTATCTTAAGAGTAAACACCAATGCTTTTTCAAGTCTTCTGTTCTTTCTTAAAAAGCGATGAGAATTTTGCATAAGCATACACACACAACATTTATTTCAAAGCTCAAAAATATCCTCCCCCACCCCCAAATCTTCAGTTGAATTAGATGCTTATCCTGTGGATGACTATACTCTTCCAGAATCCTCAGCTAATACCCACATTACTCGAGCCCCAGGGTAAGAAGCACAGGCCTGGGGTGAGGGCTGCCAACATTACCAGTGGGGGGAACATAGCGCTCTCAGCTCCTGCATCAGGGTGGCCCTACTGCTTTAGATGATGGACTGCAAAGGCAGCAACTGTGAAAGCTTCCGCCATCACCTCACCCCTAACACTTACGGAATTCTAATACACCCAACGTTTATTGTGCACTTGCTTCGCTCTAGGCACTGTTCTAAGCGCTTATATTTTTTAAACTTAGATGATTTTTAGAACAACCTTTTAAGACAGGTATTAACATGAACCCCATTACACAAGTAAAGAAAATGGAGGTCACACCGCTAGGAAACAACAGAGGTTAAGCTCATTTCCAGGTCTGCAGCAAAGTGCATTGTGCTCTTAACCATGGTCCTCTGCCCAGCCTTGAAGAGCTGTGGATCTGTGTAGATACCATAAAATGGCATGATATGCAACAAGAATGCTTAATTACTAATCTCATCCTCAGAGTATATCATAAAAATTTTTAGGGTCTACCCCGCTCCAGGTTTTTACAGAAGTAAGTCGCATGCAAGTTTAAACATACCACCTTCTCGGACGGCTTCTTCCCTTGACAATACGGTGGATGTTCAAGGTCACTGCAGAATTAGGTTTAACCTGAGGTCTGGCTCTCAAGTCGTTCTGCTGATTATAAATTGACAGACCTTAAATCTTCACACTTAGATGCCCAGTTTTTCACGAAGGGATCCAAGGCCACCCAGAAGGATTAGGCAAATTTGGGGAGGGAGTATCATTTACTCAGGATGAACAGGAATGAGAAACCAGCAAGTTAGATACCCCGGGAGCATGATCTGCTGACCTAGCCCACGTATCTATACCGTGCCTGAGGCCTGAACTAGCCAGGTTACGGGCACAAGTGCCAGTAAAGTAAAAGAAAGGCTCAATTCAACTCTGACCAACTGTTGGCACCTAAGGGCTTCATCACTCCTTATCCCCCACTTCAGGTCCCATCCACAGCCCCCTCCTGAACACAGTCTTCAGTCCACGCAGGTAGACAAAGAGGCTCCCAAGCACCAGCAGGAGGATAAGCAGGAGGCTGGAGTCACAAACCTGCTAAGGATCTCAGTGTGCCCAGTGCTCACTAATCAATCATTTCTGCAAGCTGTTGCTCGTCCTATCGTCCTAGCCATGGTAAGAATGACTGGGGCTGCCCAAGGTCAATGTTTAAGGAGGGAGGCTTAAAAAAAAAAAAACCCAGAGCCCAGGACCTCAGGGATTCTGGAATGTTTTTAATAATCACCCCAGGTGAGGGCTTCCCTGGTGGCGCAGTGGTTGAGAGTCCGCCTGCCGGTGCAGGGGACACGGCTTCGTGCCCCAGTCTGGGAAGATCCCACGTGCCACGGAGCGGCTGGGCCCGTGAGCCATGGCCGCTGGGCCTGCGCGTCCGGAGCCTGTGCTCCGCAATGGGAGGGGCCACAACAGTGAGAGGCCCGCGTACCGCAAAAAAAAAAAAAAAGTCTATTGAATAATCACCCCAGGTGTAAAAGCTTCCTCGTGGGTCAACATTCCTCTGCCAGTTTGGGTATGGGTTTGTCCTACACTTGACTGTAAGCACCACGGGGTCAGGGACTATTTTTATCCTCTTTGTTTTTCCAAAACCCAGCACAACACCCAGCTCACTGAATGAGTAATAGTTAAACTAATCACCCTACAGAGATAGGTAAAGCCCAGTACTCTGTCCTTTAGGCCACTGAGCACGATACGCAGCACTTGATTTGACTGGGGAGGTGGACACAGCTGATTTAATCCTGGTGGAATCTGAACCTAGAGCTGGCAGAGTCTCATTGCCTTCGCCAGGGTAACAAGGTGAAGGATAAAAAGGGGAGGTGGGGCTTCCCTGGTGGCGCAGCAGTTGAGAGTCCGCCTGCCGATGCAGGGGACACGGGTTCGCGCCCCGGTCTGGGAAGATCCCACATGCCGCGGAGCGGCTGGGCCCGTGAGCCATGGCCGCTGAGCCTGCGCGTCCGGAGCCTGTGCTCCGCAACGGGAGAGGCCACAACAGTGAGAGGCCCGCGTACCGCAAAAAAATAAATAAATAAATAAATAAAAGGGGGAGGTGTTACCAGCATTTCTAGTTCTTACAGAAAGACGCATGCTTAGCTTTTCAGCGAGGGACAGACATAAGACCTTGCCTTGCTCTGAACAAGTCTTAGGTTGACTTGTCTGAAGGTCAGAGGAACATGAAGGTAGAATGAGATCTTGCAGGGTGTGGAGTGGTGGTTCTCCAACTCTCCTATGTGGATTCCTGGGGTAAGCCCAGAACCCAGGGGTTTAAACCTGCACCCCAGCTGACTCTGATGAAGAGGCCCTCAAGCCATGGTGAGTTAGCACCTTTATGGGATTGTCAGCTTGAAACCAGCAACAATGATTTCCTACTCTGAAACCTGGTGGGCAGAGAAGGGGTGGCAGGGAAAAGAAAAACTTTATCTCTGGTGAGAGTGAAATTTTATAACTTGAGGAGTGTAGGTTGGACATAGGAAAATGTTTCCTTGGCAGGCTTGTAAAGTACCTGGAAATTTGTTGCAGTGTTATAGCACTCGCTTCTCTGGAATTTCCTTAAAAACAGGATCTTATAAATAGGCTGAGGATTGGACCATATGTCCTTCTAAATATACTGTCAGCCCTATATTTCTGTCCTGCTGTGTGTCATTTTCATACTTTATAGAGCTGCAGACCTCTCAAGGGTGGGAAAATAAAATTATGTTAGTTATTGCCATCCTCAGCATGGCATTCAAAGTTTCCCTCACTTACGCTAGGCTACCATCAGGAATATTATCTAGCTGATGATAGGTACCAGTAAGTGAGTACGGAGGTCGAAAACACTGACAAACTCCTGTACTGGCTAGCAAATAATGACTGTCCCAAGTCCCCAGCTGCCCCCATCTGCTGCTCTGGATTCTCCCCTAAGATCCCCATGATGTGGTAAATAAAGAATTAATGCAGACTTCCCTGGTGGCTCAGTGGCTGGGAATCCGCCTGCCGATGCAGGGGACGCGGGTTCGAGACCTGATCCGGGAGGATCAAAAAAAAAAAAAAAAAAAAAAAAAAAAAAAAGAGGGGGGGAGAGGGGCTCTGGGGGGGGGCCGCGGGGCCGGCCCCCCCCCCTGCCGATGCAGGGGACGCGGGTTCGAGACCTGATCCGGGAGGATCCCACATGCCGCAGAGCAGATAGGCCCGGGCGCCACAACTACTGAGCCCGTGTGCTGCAACTCCTGAAGCCCATGCACCTAGAGCCCATGCTCCGCGACAAGAGAAGCCGCCGCAATGAGAAGCCCGCGCCCCACAACGGAGAGTGGCCCTGCTCGCCGCAGCTGGAGAGGGCCCTCATGCAGCAATGAAGGGAGGGAAGGAGGAAGAAAGAATTAATGCGTGGCACAGCAGGGGGGCTTCTAGGACCCAAATGCAGCCTATTCCTCCATGTTGACCATCAACATATTTTGAATATTACCTTCAGCTTCCACATTCCCAGAACACACAACTTATTTTCATGCCCCTGGGGCTTCCACTTGTGCTATATACTCTGCTCAGAATGTCCTTCCCTCCTGCCCTCAACCCTCTTGAAACTCCTCTCCTATTTCAGACCTTTGGTTCAAACACGACCCTCTCCACTGAGTCCTCCCCACCTCAAAACCACTACTCCCTCTTCCACAGCCACAGGGCCTTTTTCCTTCAAACCCCCTTTTTGTAAGCCCTATATTCTGTCTTGCTTTAGTTATTCATGCACAAATTTCAACAGATCTGCCTCCCTCACTCCTGAGATTTTAAGAATAGATTTATATGGAAAGTGTATCATTTGATCAATTTGCAGAAAGCCGGCCAGTCCCTGGGCCAGCTGACCATCTCTATGACGTGAGCACAGCCTTATCTGACAAGATCCTTCCTACGTGGGGACACGCTTTGGCCACTGAGGGTCTTGGAAACCCGGCTCCTGGGCTGTGGCTCAGGAGGGATGCAGCGGTGCCTCATCAGGTCCAGCACAGAGGCAGATGGAAAGTCTGTGGATGGATTAAAAAAAAAAACCCAAACAAACAAAAAAAACCCACAAGCAAATAACACAAAAAACACCCTACCCAGCAGCCCCCAGTGACAGAGGGGTTTCCGACTGTACTGGTGGGGGGAGGTCTCTTATAGATAAGAAGTTGGCACAGCAGCTGTTGGACAGACCTGCCCAGCGGAAGTGGCCAGCACTCCCTGATCTTCAGTCTCTCGCTTCTCTAAACTGCCTTCCTTTTTATTTTAGGTTTTTAGCCTCTCATTACAATTGAGAAACAAGCATCTCAACACATACTATTAGGCCGTAAACCTCCCGAGGCAAGGGTCAGATCTTGTTGGCCCTTGCAACCTCCATAACGTCTAATGATTATATTATCAGACACACACAGCACTTACTCCATGCCAGGCTCCAGTCAATGCGATCAACCAGACTAACTCATGCCATCTGATTAATATGCTCGGCCATTAGCCCCATTTACATACGGGGACACTGAGGCAGAGAGAGGCAACACGATGTGTCCCAGCCACACCTGGGGACTGTCCCCGCCAGGCGGTCTGGCTCCATATCCCTTGTTCTTAACTACGAGGCAATGTCTACTATGCCTCAGATGTACAGTAAAGGCATGTCAAATATAAAAACAAGTGGGTCCTGGGGTTCCTTGGCTGAACTGGCTATTTTAACAGGGATTTGGGCAAGCACTTGACACCTAAAACTTCCCCAGATGACTGGGAGAGCTAAGTTGCTCCCACCCATGTACTGGACAACCCCAAACAACGATCACTGCGGAGAAGCGGCAGAGACCCTGCTTCTCGGAGATATATGAAGGGGCACAGATAAGTGTGTGACTGTTCACAGGGTCTGAGGGGGAAGGAAAAGCTTGCAAGTAGTTTGGCCACTTTAGGAACAACACATTTACACTTATCATTAAAGCAGAGAGAAACGCAGGAGTGTGTAAAGGGTGAGTGGACGACCAGCAGGGAGTGAGCTGGTTGGGCAGCTCTTTTCTTTCTCCTCTCTGTGGCCTGACAACGCCTGTCTTGGTTTCCAACCATTTGCAAAGATCTCTCAGCCTCTCCTGGCCTCATGGGCAGGGCGGCAGGGAGGAGGGCGGGGAGCAAGGAGTCATTTATCAATGTCGGGAGATGTGCTACACGCAGCAGGGCCGGCTTTCCTCCCTGCTGTTCCTGCAGCCAGAGCCGCACATCTTGAAAAGATGCAGAACATGCACCTCGCAAATAACCATTCATCATCGCTGCTCTGGGAGCCCGGGAGCGGACCCTCCTGACGTGAGGCTGACCGGCTCTGCCTTCAGCCCGGGCCCCAGCGGAGCTGGGAACACCGGGACTTCTCTGGCACGTAATTCCTGTTCTGGCCAATCCCCATCTACTACAATCTACTGAGGTTTGGGGTTAAAATTCTCTGAAATGCCATCCAAGCCCCTCTTCTCTCCACAAAGTCAGATTTCCAGATTGCTTTCAGTAATCGGGCTGCAGCCAAGGTGGCCCATAATCATCAAATTTGAAAATACAAGTTGCTAGGAGGAAATTAATCCCAGGTTTAACTCGGGAATGGCCTGCTTTCTCGTGAAGTAATTACAAAATTAAAATGTGCTATTTCTCTGGTGAGTATAAAAAGCCTCCTCGGTGAGGTCTGTGGCCCAACAGTAACGTCAGGATTTACACCAAGGAGGGACCGGAAAATTCCTTCCGTGCCTCAACGATGGGCATCAGGGCCATCTGCAGGTAAATTTCCAAAGACTGGGTTAAAGGTGATTAAAATCAAGAAGAGGAAGAGGTTTGAATTGTCCAATTACTCCTTAAAACTCAAAAGTCAAGCTGCTAGACAATGCAGGCTCTCCTAGTAAGACTAATAATGCTGAGCTAATTAGACCCACAGGCATGGCCAACATATAAAGTCAGCCCAAAGGAGGGACACTGTCCCTTTAAAATCTGCCTGGGGATCAGTGGAAAAGCAAATGAGGAGTGTCCGTTGGGGCTGCTTTATTAAGTGGTCCTCCAGAGGATAAAGCCTGGGGTTTCTGTAACAGGGTTTCTGTGCTTGATTCAATAAATCACTTTATATTAAATGTGGGTATAGCTCTGGAGCTGGCTTCATAAAGCATTCTGTGGCATTTCTCAATCTGCTTATCCCCTTCCCTGTCAGCCTGCCTGAACGCACTGTCAGAGGGCATTGAAAAGAGCAATAAAAAATAAGACAGAAGGCGTATCTACGTTATTTGTGAAACTCGACCTAGCAGCTCCAGACTCATGCTGGGAGGCTGCTTCCAGTGAGTTTCTCTCCAGACGATGTTTGGATGGTTGGTAAGAAGCCCAATGCTGTGGGACTGCAGTGCTCAACCCCGAGCTGGGCTCCAGGCTGCAGACTGAGAATAAAGGTCACCCCGAACAGTAAGGAAAGGGTTGCAAGGGAAGTTGCTTTTTACTCCGATCCTCAGAGTGTGAAATACTCTTCAAGAAGTGAAAGGAAAAGCAAGATGAATAAAAGCGCCGAAAGCTGGCACAGTCCAGGAGGTGGCGGGGAGCGGCTGGAGGAGGGAGGTGTGCTACTGACCAGGGCAGATGGAATGGGTCTTCCTTCAGGCTGGCCAGCAGGCTCGCCAGCGAGTGACCGCTGCAGACCGTCATCCCTAAACACAATGACTTACGCCCCTGAAGATCTCAAAAGGAGAGGAAGGTGCATCCCCCACTTTTGGACTCTGCAGCGGGGCCAGAAGCCACAACACGTGGCCACACCGTTCCGTTCTCCCCATCCAGGCTCAGCTTTTTTTTTTTTAACTCTTTGCTGTTGGGTTGTTCAGTTACAGACAGCTCCTGGCACTGTCCCTCACCCCAGTTAGACCCGCATCCTTACATTATCTAGACTGCATTGCCATCTGCTAGGACTTTTTGTGATGATGGAAATCTATATCTGCAATGTCCATTTCAGCAGTCACGAGCCACATGTGGCTCCTGAGCAACTGAGATGTGGCTGGTGTGACTTGGGAAATGAATTTTTACTTTTACTTAATTTTAACTAATTTACATTTAAATGGCCACAAGTGGCTAGTGGCCACCCGGCTGGAGTGGACACAGAATAGAAAAGCTTTCCTTTGCCTTCATAAAAGTAGTGCATGCTAAGAGGAGAAAATGGTGGTGGACCCCACTCTGTTCCCAGGGGAAAAGACTCTGATTTGCTCTTAGTCTCAGGGGAAAGACAAGAGGGAACAATTACCCTGATGTGTCATCAAGTTAGAATCATAAAGAGTTAAGGGCTGCAAGAGATAAAAATGAAAGGTTACCATCACTGGAATTTTCCTAATGGAATCTGTCTTTCCCAGAAGCTCTGAAAAGCAGAGCAAAGCCCTCCCGCCACCAGACATGGAGGTTGGCAGTGAAGGGTAAAGAAAGTATTTTATCAAACGAGAGACCTAGGCCCAGGATTGGCCCAAGGCCCCAGAACCTTGGCAGAGCCAGGAGCAGTATCCAGGGAGCTTATCTCCCAAGGCAGTACTCTGCTTCCTAAGTAAGCCATGCAAGCTCAAGTTACTGGCCCAGCCTGCCCCTGAAACAAGACCACTGTAAATGTTAGAAAGGCTCTGCTTAAAGAAAGAATTCTGGCGTACTTTACTCTTAACCAGAACCATCTGGAAGCAATTTTGCATTCACACGATGGACTTCTCCTCGTCTTTGGCCCTCGCTCTCAACAAATCCCATCAGCCCAGGAACAGCTGCTGGAGAATCTGGCCTGACGCCAGGGGTGAAGCTACAGCGCCCTCCCTTGTCCTGCCAGGGCCCCGGCTTGCTCATCACCCCACGCGGCTGGACACAGAGCACGAAGAACACAGATCCTTCACAAGAAAGCGAAATCACCAGCGGTCACAGGAGCAGGGACTCGGTGCCACAAAGCCAGCTGTGAGAAACTGTTGTTTCAGCCCCGTAACACAGACGCCTGCCAGCAAATTACGGCCTGAGACGGCTCAGAGGGCCGTGGGTCTGGACACTCTGCTCATAACGCCAGCTAGTGTGCATCCTGCAACAGCAGCTCCACACAAAGGGCCAGGGAGGAAGGGCAGTGGCTCGCGTCGAGTCCAAGGCCAGAGTTCTGGCGCCAGGACCAATGACACCAGGCACAGAAAGCGAGAGCTGGGACGCGTCAGGGAGCCACTCAGCACTGGGGGCGCCGTTAGAAAATGCCTTTGTAAATCAAGCCACTGTGTAAACTACCTGAGCAGGCTGGGAAAGGGTTAGGGTTAGGAGCCAGGTGAGCGATGGATTTCATTAGGAAGGTCCTGGTGGCGATAACCTTTTGTCCTCTGTGCAACCTGGGCCTGCCAAGCTGCTCCACAGTCTCCGAGAAAGCGTGAGGGTGGGAGAGAAAGGATCCCCGTCAGGAGGCAACAGGCTCATCCTTAATTATGAGAAGAGGCTTCCCAGAGCCGACACCCTCCCCCTCACTGCCTCCGGGCTGCAGACACACCGCAGAAAGCTGGCAAGGTGCTCCTCTAATGAGAGCGATCGATTTTCCTAAGTAAAGGAGATTCGGTTCTTTGGGGATCTTCCCCATAATCACCACGTGGCCCCAGTCCACGCACAGACTTTAGCGACGAGTGGGAAGCATCACCGTTTAATTTGGCCAATGGTCCATCAGGTCAGACCGGGAACTAGAAAAGTTACTACCTTAGCAGCTCCTGAAATGCCTCATTCCATCCTCCTGTCCTCTAAAGGACTGTCAAGGAGACACTGATCCTGGTAGATGGAGGTCCCCTGCTTAAACTTCCATCGCAGCTCAGAACTGAATAATTATGTCTGATATTACCCGAAAAAAAAAAAAAAAAGCTGATGCATTGTATCAGAAAGAGCCCCAGGCTAAAGGTCAGAAACCTGGGTTATTCTGACATTTTCGCACTAGTGGAAGCTGAGTAAACCACTTAATCCCCTCTGAGCCTCAATTTGCTCAACTGCAAAATGGAACGAGGAGGAGGAATCACTGGGCATTTGGCAGTTCAGCCTGAAGTGAGGCTGTCTGGGGTCACAGACTGGCTTCTCCTCTTACTAGTTGTGTGACCTTGAGCAACTGGGCCCCTGTGCCTCAGTTTCCTCATCTGTAAAATGTACCTAGTTCCTAGGACTGTCCAGCATGAAGAGTCATGTAAAGGTCTCATCACAGTGCCTGGCCCTTAGCTCTCCCACTCACTGTCAGCCAGCCCCACGATTAGTGGGGGACAAGCAGGCAGATAAAAATTTCCACAACTAGGTCTTTGCTACAAGGGTTCAACAGTTGGCAATAGGTGAACCCCTATTTGTTAGAAAGGTTTCAGAGACACAAGCTCACAGGCCAAGGCTAATTCGGAAGGCAAGAAACGTAACGGAGGGACGAGGTAAGGCCTCATCTGTCTCCTTGAGCGCGACACACTGCCAATACTCACCAGTCCTCCTTCAACCAATCCCAACAGCTTGGTAGTAATTTGAGGCTTTTGTGGGAAAAGGGACCCTGCTGATCCATTTGCCAGCTCTTCTCTCTCTATACACAACTCGGAAAGGTAGGAAATTGGGAGCCCATGTTTCTTCAGCCCTCAAAAATAACTGCTAGATTTCAGGTTTTCTGTTAGAGGTTAAAAACATTTTTTAGGGCTTCCCTGGTGGCGCAGTGGTTGAGAGTCCGACTGCCGATGCAGGAAACGCGGGTTCGTGCCCAGGTCCGGGAAGATCCCACATGCCGCGGAGCGGCTGGGCCCCTGAGCCATGGCCGCTGAGCCTGCGCGTCTGGAGCCTGTGCTCCGCAATGGGAGAGGCCACAACAGTGAGAGGCCCGCGCACCGCAAAAAAAAACACACAAAAAAACATTTTTTAAAACAACTCATTAAAGTTGGGAGGGGGTGTGTGTGTGCGTGTGTGTGTGTGTAGGCAGTGGTCTAAATTGGTTTTAAAATTCCCAACTTCTTCCAACAAAGATGTAAACGGCTCTCCTTTTCCTTAAGCATCATTTTCAAATCATAAGTAACAACAGATAGGAAATACACAAAGACGTACATCAATCTCTGCTCGCAGCCGAAGCTGTGAGCCAAAAGCCATGCAGGGAACTCTGCTGCAACAAATGAGCAAATCATGTCTGACTGAAGCCATTCTCAGTCTTGGCTTCTCAGTTAATTCGGTACCTTCTGCAGAGTTCCATACAATTAAAGAGAGCCCATTTATGGGCTATTTACTCGCTTAAGACCCCGCTGTGTGTTTGTGTGCACGTACCTGAGATAGAGAGCAAAAGAGAGAGTAACTGTGTGCCTATAACGTTGGATGTAATCTAATCCCTGAACTTATCTGCATTTTAAAAAACTGTAAAAAGGGGTAATCTTTAGCCATTTGTTTACCAAGTTGGTTTTGACTGCTGAGATCTCATGTGCCTTTTTGGCATAGAAAAACATACAAACAGCCTTGCCTCGAGCTCAACACGGCTCGTGTGCAGGCTCTTCATTCCTACCCTTCCCACTGACCACCTACACGTCGGCCTGCCCCCCACCAACTTCTGTGGATCGCACTCTTCCTTTCATCCAAAAAACAAACACGGCCTGTCGACTACATGTCGGGCACAGGACGAGGCACTGGGCTGCCCCACAGGGGGCTTACAGACTAGTATAATTCGAGTAATTGATGACTTACCTCTTACATTTATCCCTTGGCCTAAGTCATCTGGTTTCTTGTTCATTTCCGTGGCCTTCTCTGTTTTCTGCTTCCATCCCTCTATTTGGCTCTAGGGGTCTCACATACATATTTGCTATGACAGTTTTTCTCCGGGTACCTGAATCTGCTTTCTCTTCTGGTCTGTCTCCTTCAAACTCCTCTTACAGCAAGCTTCCTACAACATTGCTTTCATCATTTCATTCTCCGCCGAAACACACAAGAGTGACTTGCAGCCTCCCACAGTAAATCCTAATGTCTCTGCCTGGCTTCCCATATTCTGATACATTCCCTTGGTACCAACTCAGACTAATTTCCCACAGCCGCTCCCCCCACCCCCACCCCCCAATTTTGGCCATTTCCCACGCTGTCTCTTAGATCTGCTCTTTTGGTGTTTACAGTCACGTGGGTTCCTACCCTGGGATGCCTTTCCTTTCATCTTTCCAAATTCTACAAAAACCAGACCAAACTCTGCCACGGTTTTCTGAATTACACAATCCTTCACCTTAAACTTTTCTGTAAGGAGTGCTGACTTTGCTGACTGAATAAAAATGAATTTGCAAGAAAACCCAGCCTGGGGCAACAAAACTCCAGAACTCAGAGCTGCAAATATGGTGAACCCTTTCCGATAAATCCGATCACGTTTTAGAGCAGGGGTAAATATTTTAGGCTCTGCTGCAACCACTCAACTGCCCTGCTGTTGTATGAAGGCAGTGACAGATCAAACATAAACAAATGAGCGTGGCTGTACTTTTAACACTTATTTACGGAAAGGGGTGGGGGGTGGAATTTGGCTCTCAGGCCGTAACTTGCTGACCCTTTTCTAGAAGAAGAGAGGATACTGGTGAGGACCTTCTCTTTAGATGGCAAAGGACAACCGGACGTGCCTTAGATCAGCCTCTGATCCTCCCGAGTGGCTCGACTGTCTCTTTAAGACAGTACGTACCCTAGGAGTAGATTCCCAGCCTAGAAGTCATCACCATGGGAATTTGGGCTGTGACCATCTGTTATAGCTATTCCGGTCAAAGAAG
This sequence comes from Lipotes vexillifer, assembly GCF_000442215.2. Lineage (NCBI taxonomy): Eukaryota > Metazoa > Chordata > Mammalia > Artiodactyla > Lipotidae > Lipotes > Lipotes vexillifer. Next base: position 1,050,655 of record NW_006775771.1, on the reverse strand, counting down.
AAGAGAGAGTGGAATTTACTTTGTCACCTGTGTTGGGGACGTGGTGAGGAAAGAGGCCACTGTTTCCTTCTGCTGACCTCCAGCCTGGCAGGAGGCTCCCTGGTCCTAGAGCAAATCTTCACCTACACTTCTTTGTGCCAGGCACTGCTCTCTCATTTCATCCTTACACCAACCCTATGAGATTTAAGTACTTTATCATCATATCTATTTTTCAGTTGGAAGAAACTGATGAGGTCTTAGTCAGCGTTAGCTACTGACACACACACAAACGGTTTTGGTGCCTTATATCGGTGTGTTTGGGGAATAAGATGCCCCTTGCCACGAGTTCTTATTTTGATATGAATGTGATGAAATCATGAGGACAGCTCATTACCTCTGGTGCTTACTATCACCCTTCAAAGAGTATTCTTTTCATTTTATTCATGGGAAATGGCACTCATAGGGGTTAAGTAGTTTATCCAACTTTGCCTATTCAGAAAGGTCAGAGTTATGATTCAAATCTAAACTGGTCTGGCCAAACAGAGCTCCGGTTCATTCCTCCGAGCCCCGCTACCTCTTTAGTAACCCTAACCTAAAAACCCAAGTCTAATGTGTTTTTAAAAGCCCCCCAATGCTTGCTCTGTGTGAAGTGAGGAATTACATCAGCTTCGTGGGTCTAGTGTCCCCAAGGAGGGCCTCAGAGAGCAGGAAAGCAAACCAACACCCAGATGGGAGATGGCGCCCAGGCGAAAGCAGCAGAAGTGGGCGTAGCCCCTTTTCCTTCCCCACAAACCCAGGTCTCTGGCTGCACCTCCTGATCCAAAGTGCGGAAGTGGCTTTTTACGGTGGTGGCGCTTCCTTCACACACGCTGCAGCAGTGCCAAGGCAGAGGGAGGCGTGTTCTTACCAGCCTGTCATATTAAAATCCCTGTAGAGCATCTTCTTCCCAAGTTCCTTTCTCTGTACTCTCCTTGGAAACTCCAAATGTGTGAACTCATTTCCCAGCAAGTGAGGCTGCATGAATGCCTAATAGCAAAAAGAAAAGAGAAGGAAAAAAAAAAAAAAAACCCACACATATTTAGAGGAAAAAATAAGACCCAAGGATGTTTTGCAAATTGAGACAGCCCACATTTCAGAAACAAGAACACTGTTCTCAAATTTTAAGGGAGATAAATAGATTGAAGACTCTAAATACAAATAGAATATCAACAAATAAAAATTATGAATCTAATTTATAAAGGGATGTGACTTTTTCATTGGAGATGGTAAAACTAATGGTAAACAAAGACGTGTATCTCTCAAGCAAGGAAAAGGTTCACTTTTTAATTCAAATTCAAGATGGTTTCACTTGGGCTGAATGGCACGGTGAGGAGGTTTGAAAGCTCCCCCTGACTCTCTCCTCCTTGGCTTTCTCTGCTGGCCTCCTATTTGTACGCCTAGTTATTGGGCCTGGCCTCTGAAAGCTGCATGTGGGTCTCCATGTCAACACAATGGCCTGAGAGAGTGGAGCGGGTCGGGACTGGATGCACCAGACAGGAACTTACTGTTGGACTCCCTCCATTTTGTTCTGCAGTAATTCGATCATGTAATTGGAAGACTGTTCCAGAACAGATGGCTTCTTCCCCTCCCCCAAATCTCTGTTCACACTACAAAAGTCTTGAGCAAACAGCCACTTAGGGAATTGCTTTGAAACAACAAACAGTCTCATTGTCACACTCAAAATTCAAATCCAGTTATCCAAGAGATGAAATGCTCAGGTATGGACTTCCCTGCTCAGAGGCCACACACTGTAAGCAGACCTGCCCCAGAGCCAGCCCATACCAAGCCGTATACCTGCTTATTAGCAGTGTACTGGAATGGATCTTCTCTCGCTCTCTTCTCTTTCTGGCAGGAAAGAGAGTGGGTGGAGCAAATCACGGCCTGGCACCGTAGGAAAGCCAGGGCTCCCTGCCATAGGACAGATGGCCATATCCTCGGTCTCCTGAAAAAGGGCATCTCCCACAGCCTCTTTCCCCCAGGACCTGACGCTGGCACATCTCCCACTGATTCTCATGGTGGTCTGGAGGTCTCAGCTGGATACTAGTCATCAGAAGCTAAGCGCATCAAGAGTCAAAAGAAGCAAGCTGAACTGTCCCCAGGCTGGTCAGATTGGACCAGCTAAAAGAAGTCTGAGCCAGTGATGCTGGGCAGGCTTTGGGGACAGGATGGGACAGGACTGAGAATGAGAAGAGGGGCTCTCCTGCCTGCTGTAACCAACAGGTTCCAGGTCGGAGGGGAATTCCGGATCATCTTCGAGGGGCCCTGAAACCTCTGCTGGGGATGAGGCTTGGGCTGCCTATGGGTATCAAGGACACTTAAACACTGGGTTTTACAGAGAAGTTCCTTGGGGAGGGAGGGAGGGAGGAAGGGAACTAATATTCATAGCGCAGGTCAATGGGGTAGACTTTGGGTGAAACTTCGGGTTTGAATCCAAGCTCTGAATTTATAAGCTGTGTGATTTTAGTGGGTGATTTAACTGCTTGGGCCTCAGTCTCTTTACCTGTACATTGAGATTAACTGCAGATTTATCTCATACTGTACTAACAATGAATGAAATGACATCTAGAGTGCACTTATCATGATTGTCTCTGCTCGTAAAAAGAAAATAATTTATCCCTCTAGTAATTATGGAGCCCTATTACATCCTGAGTACTACAGTAAGTATTTCTTGAGCTCTCATTGCACACCCACGCCAACCTTATGGGCGGGACTGGCTACCTAATCTGTGGGGCCCAGTGCACAAGGAAAATATGGAGCCTCTATTCAAAATTAAAAATTTCAGGAAGGTGACAGCAGAGCATTAAACCAAGTGCAGGGCCCTGGGCAAGTGCACAAGTCATGCCCACAAACCCAGACGTACTTACAGAGTAAATACCATTTTATTCCTCTCCCTTATTTTGGTCCACCCATGAAAACTAAGGACCAGAGGCATTAACAGTCAATGAACAGCAGCATTTTTATGTACCCTCAATCATCCCTCAGAACTTTGGGACTGAATTAACATGGCGTTTTTGTCTACCACCTCCCGCCCTCCAAGCTGGAGTGACACTGATTTAGGGGTTACCATGTGTCAGGCACTTGATACACCTTATGTTATTACCTCAACAATCCTACAAAGCACATGTCATAGACTCAATTTACAAAGGAGGAAACTAAGGTCCAGAGAGGTTAAGACACTAGCCCAAGTCTATCAGCCAGGAATGGGTGGTTCTAGAGCTTAAGCTTAATATCAAACCCATAACCCCCATCTTAACCCTTATGTTGGCCCTTTAACCTGCACACATTTACAAAAAACAGTAAGTGGGCAACAACAGGCCTGTGATCCATGACAAGTATGAACCACAAATAGGCACCCATGACGATCCAGTTAACAAAAATTTACAGATCTGCACACAACTTGGCCATAAGGATGTTCCTCAAGTAGAGAGAAGAAATCATTTAATAATATGAGGGATTAAACTAGCATAAATCCATACAAAAGAATTTTGTGCAATCACATACAAAGGTGTTATACAGAATATGTAATTACACAGAAAGAGCTGATCTATTTGTGAAAAACAGCATATCAAACGTGTCTGTGAGTGTGCAAGTGTATGAGCTTACGTGAATCGTGTCATATATATACACAGATCTATGTAGGACACACGTATACATAAATGAGTATGCATGTGTATAAACATAGGTACACAATACACATATACATTACATAACACACAGGTTAGGATGCAAAGGCCATTCCTAAGTACATTTTGTACCCTCGTGCCCTTTCTGCTGGAATACATTTGCCTGGGCAGTTGTACCAGGAGAAGTCTGCAGGGTAGCTGGGAACTCCCCAGCAGCTTGCTGTGTGCAGGGGCCACCTCGCCTCTCCTTCTGGGGATGGGAAGCCTCAAAGGGGCCTTGAACCGTGTGTCACCTGTGACATCCGCTGCCCCTTCACATGCAGAGCCTTTCAGGGCCTCAACAAAACTCCTGCTTCTCCCCTTGTAACAACAGGCTACCGTATTTCATCAGTTCTAAGATGCCCTTTATTAGATGCGCCATTATTTTGTTACCTCTAAGGAAGGGCAAAAAAAGCTGCCAATTAAACGATGCACGGTGCTTTCTTTACCACTTCAAATTTTTAATTTATTATTTTTGAAAGAACTCCTTTAGATGTAGACAAAATTCTATTATCTATCACTATTGTGCATATTTAGGAAGGAATATATAAGTGCAGTGTATCGGTTAAGATTGTTCCAAAACGTTTTCACGTTTAGAATCCAATGGCACTCAATGCTTTCCAACTCTGAATCATCCCATGTTCGTGATTTTCCACACAAGAGCGGGCTGTGTTTCAGGGGTGCACTGGTCATGCAGCATTTCTTAAACAACCCACAGAAGAACTGTAAGACAGAAGCCAGCTTTGCAACCTTCCAGAGCCCACTTGCTTCTGACTCCCTCTTCGGGAATGTGGCTGAGCAAGTCTGGTCACTCCTCCCCAAGCCCCTCTGCATGACCAGTTGCATCCAAAATGTGCTTCACTTCTGTCTGCAGGGTTTTCCTTCAAGCTGCTGGATGCCAGTCCTGAAGTTGTGGTGCTGCTCTTTTGATGTTTGCTCATGCTTAGGAGATGACAGCCATGTCATGCCTGCCACCTGGCTGACAGCAACAATCAACTGTAAAATATCCCAACTTCAAGTATGTCAAAAGGTAAGAGGAAAAAGCGTGCCCTAGCTCTGAGGAATTATTGTGATATTCATCCCCCATTGATACGGATGTCACACCCTTGGATTTCTCTCTCTTTGTGGTATTTTTCTTCCTCTGGCTGGTTGCCACAGCACATTTCACATCTTACATGACACATTTTCCATTACAGTCAGGCCCACCACAGAATGCATGTGTATTCCATGTGTACCTAGGACATATCCCACCATGACATATTTTTACACTGCTTTAAAATCACCATCTGCAGTAAAGTAGCAGGATACAAAATTAATTCACAGAAATCTTTTGCATTCCTATACACTAGTGATGAAAAATCTGAAAAGTGAAATTAAGAAAACACTCCCATTTACCACTGCAACAAAACCTACCTAAGGAGACAAAAGACCTGTATGCAGAAAATTACAAGACACTGATGAAAGAAATTAAAGACGATACAAACAGATGGAGAGATATACCATGTTCTTGGATTGGAAGAATCAACACTGTGGAAATGACTATAGCACCCAAAGCAACCTACAGATTCAATGCAATCCCTATCAAACTACCACTGGCATTTTTCACAGAACTAGAACAAAAAATTTCACAATTTGTATGGAAACACAAAAGACCGTGAATAGCCAAAGCAATCTTTTTTAAGAAAAACGGAGCTCGAGGAATCAGGCTCCCTGACTTCACACTATACTACAAAGCTACAGTAATCAAGACAGTATGGTACTGGCACAAAAACAGAAATATAGATCAATGGTACAGGATAGAAAGCCCAGAAGTAAACCCACACACGTATGGTCACCTAATTTACGACAAAGGAGGCAAGAATATACAATGGAGAAAAGACAGCCTCTTCAATAAGTGGTGCTGGGAAAACTGGACAGCTACATGTAAAAGAATGAAATTAGAACACTCCCTAACACCATACACAAAAATAAACTCCAAATGGATTAAAGACCTAAATGTAAGGCCAGACACTATCAAACTCTTAGAGGAAAACAAAGGCAGTACACTCTATAACATAAATCACAGCAAGGTTCTTTTTGACCCACCTCCTAGAGAAATGGAAATAAAAACAAAAATAAACAAAAGGGACTTAATTAAACTCAAAAGCTTTTGCACAGCAAAGGAAACCATAAACAAGACAAAAAAACAGCCCTCAGAATGGGAGAAAATATTTGCAAATGAAGCAACTGACAAAGGATTAAGCTCCAAAATTTACAAGCAGCTCATGCAGCTCAATATCAAAAAAACAAACAACCCAATCCAAAAATGGGCAGAAGACCTAAATAGACATTTCTCCAAACAAGATATATAAATACCAACAAACACATGAAAGAATGCTCAACATCACTAATCATTAGAGAAATGAAAATCAAAACTACAATGAGGTATCATCTCACATCGGTCAGAATGGCCATCATCAAAGAATCTACAAACAATAAATGCTGGAGAGGGTGTGGAGCAAAGGGAACCCTCTTGCACTGTTGGTGGGAATGTAAATTGATCCAGCCACTATGGAGAACAGTATGGAGGTTCCTTAGAAAACTAAAAATAGAACTACCATGCGACCCAGCAATTCCACTACTGGGTATATACCCTGAGAAAACCGTAATTCAAAAAGTCATGTACCACAATGTTCATTGCAGCTCTATTTACAATAGCCAGGACATGGAAGCACCTAGTGTCCATCAACAGATGAATGGATAAAGAAGATGTGGCACATATATACAATGGAATATTACTCAGCCATAAAAAGAAACGAACTGAGTTATTTGTAGTGAGGTGGATGGACCTAGAGACTGTCATACAGAGTGAAGTAAGTCAGAAAGAGAAAGACAAATACCGTATGCTAACACATATATATGGAACCTAAAAAAAAAGAAAAGAAAAAAAAAGGTCATGAAGAACCTAGGGGCAAGACGGGAATAAAGACACAGCCCTACTAGAGAATGGACTTGAGGATACGGGGAGGGGGAAGGGTAAGCTGGGACCAAGTGAGAGAGTGGCATGGACATATATACACTACCAAATGTAAAAGAGACAGCTAGTGGCAAGCAGCTGCATAGCACAGGGAGATCAGCTCTGTGCTTTGTGACCACCTAGAGGGGTGGGATGGGGAGGGTGGGAGGGAGGGAGATCCACGAGGGAAGAGGTATGGGTATATAGGTATATGTATAACTGATTCACTTTGTTATAAAGCAGAAACTAACACACCATTGTAAAGTAATTATACTCCAATAAAGATGTTAAAAAAAAAAAACCATCTGCATTCTAGTTTTAGGCTTCCTTCTTACCAGCATTTTCAATATTTACTCCTGTTGTATTTGTCAGACCTGATGGAGTTACTGATGTTAAAAAACAACAGCAACAACAGAAGAACAAACTCAAGAACTAAGTACAAGTAGAACAAATAGGTGGCTGATGAATGAAAAATGAGATGCTAAAATATAATGGGTCACATACCTGTTGGTTTTCTGAGGAAAAGACACACTTATTAGTGTATCTTTTTGTGTAATACTCATGAAGGTTTGCATAGATAGTCTATCTCAGCTCAGGCTGTCATATCAAAATACCACAGAATGAGGGATTTAAAACAACAAAAAATTATTTCTCATAGCCTGGAGTCTGGGAAGTCTAAGATCAAGATGCCAGCAGATTCACTGCCTGGTGAGGGCTCTCTTCCCGGCTTGCAGACTGCTGCCTTCTTGCTGCATCTCACAAGGCCTTTCCTCTGTGCTCTCGTGGACAGAGAAATCAAGCTTTCCGGTATCTCTTCTTATCAGGAAACTAATCCTATCAAATCAGGGCCCACTCTTATGACCTCATTTAACCTTAATTACTTCTGTAAAGGCCCCATCTCCAAATTCAGTACGTTGGAGTTAGGGCTTCAACATACGAATGTCAGGGGAGGGATACATACATTCAGTCCATAACATGGTGTTATATGTATACATGTTTATATATGTACATACACTCAAAGTCATCAAAATATTATACAGTATTATCTGATGGTTTTAACTTATCTATATTCATGAATATTTCTACCATTGAACATGGATTACTTTCATTTTAAAAATCCTCTAAAATTTGTTATTTTTTGAGAACCCAGTTATTAAACTATGTCTTAAAAAATTGTTGAAAGGAGCTTAACTTCCCCTTCTTACTCCAATAGTTTGAGGGAATGCTAAAATCACTGGAAAGGGCCACCCCAGGCAGAGGCTTGGCTCCAGTGCAGGGGATGCTGAAGCGCACTGCTCCCCAACGGGCCAGCACAGATATTTTGTTCTCAGAAGCAGAGTGGCCCAGCAACTTGGGGACTCAAACATTTCTTAGGATCTGCCCAGCATTCAAATAACATGGACTGGTTAGCGTTACTTCACTAGTGCTGGCCTGCCCTGCTGGAAGCACTGCTCAAGTCAGCATTTTGGAATCTTGAGCCTCGAAAGTGATTTTACTTATAATACAGTGTAAGCGACACACACAAATTTTAGAGTCTGCAAAATGTGGGAGCTGGAATTTGTTAGGTTCCTTTCAGCAATAAAATCCAATGATTTTTCTGACGCCGAACTTGTAGGATTCATGGACAATTCTGGCATATTTTACTCCATCGCTCATACCTGGGCAGCTCATAAACATGTGTACATGACGACTGCCCCTTTCCAAGGCACATCTCCTAGGGATGCTGGCCTACTAAAAATGTGGACCTTAATGGGATCAATATCCAAAATGGGAGCAAGCGCACACCTAAGGTCCCATGTCCACCTGCAAAATGAAAATTCTGGACACTCTCCTACACCCTCCTTATTTATCTGCTACGCTTGGATATATTTTAGCTTTTTCTCTTTGATGATACTATTTGGATATATGTATGTTAGAAACATCTGCGTGATGACACAAGTAATACCAGCTACACTTAAATATGTTCATTATTTTTTAAACCTCAGCTATACTTTAGTGCGTAGCATAGCACTGATCACAGTAAAGGCTCTAAATAAGTATTTGCTGGAAGAATGAATACAGAACATGCTGACCTGCTTTACACAATCACCTTTTAGCGATCACTGAAACTTTACAAAATAATACAACATAGCTTTCGATCTTTAGAAAAAGATAAAACTTAGGTCCATGGCACATAAAAACAATCTTAGACACACAATACATATTTTGGATTTAGTTAACTTTTTATAATTTCATAGATACCCTCCTGTAAAACAACAAGCATGTGGGTGCGGTCAAACCATTGAAAACCCCATGATATTTTACAAACCTAAGAACATTATATTACGTCTCTTCTCTACTGAATAAGTATGCCAACCAGAAACCTAGAAATGTGTTTTATACTAAAATCCAATTTAAAGTGTGCTGGCCTGCTGCATGTAAAACAAAACAAAACGAAAAAAACTGGACCTCTTTTTGTACCTCCATTTTTATCCTAAATTTTGAGGCTTTCCTTCAAGGAAGCATAACTGAATGTTCCTAACTGAAGGGAGAGGGGTGGAGGTACACCTGGAGTTCAGGTGTGCACCACAGATTGTACCTGGGACGAAAGGCTTGGTAACCACTGTCCACGCAAAACCAAAGGCAGGTGGTCAGGAGTCTTTTAAGGACTCTGGAGGGTACAGGTTTGCTAAAAAAAAAGCGGGTAGGACATATCCTTGACACTTAAGTGTCTGGGCAGCTAATAAGAATACATTTCCAGACATGGTTACATCTGGCTAGGAACAAGAAGAGGCATCTCCTCTAGGGAAAGGATGCTGGAGTAACCTGCTGTGTCAAGAAATGCCAGGACACCAGAGATGGGGCGGGAGGATTGAGCATCTTCTGGCTGCTCTCCTCTCTAGTTCTGGGCAGAAACCAGCTTCAAGCTGTGAAGATACACAGCTGTCCCATCCCAGTAAGAGTCTCTGAGTCACAGAGGGATTGAGCCGTACTAGGAGGGGACAAGCCAGAGGAAGAGAGGCCTTCTGGGACCTTCCAGGAAGCCTCTCAGTAGAGCGGAGTGCGTCCCCGAACCCAGGTCTGTCTCGCTCCAGAGTACATGACGTGAGCCCCACCATCCTGGGCTAGGGGAGAGCTTTGAGCACCTTGGGGATGCAAGGCGGGGAGAAAACAGGGAGTAGAAGCAGGAACCCAGATCCCAGGGCGGGATACGTATGTACTGGGCTTGGGAGGAGGCTGAGTACCAGGCTTCCTGCGGATACTGAGGCACTGCTTCCCAAGGTTCCTCAAAATTGCCTGCTGGGGAACACAAAATGCTTCCTCCTTCTAAGAAATTTTCCTCCTGCTGCTTTGTGGTCAGCTTGCCAATGAGTAGTGCCAGCCAATAAGGGGATTATCCCAGGTTTTGGGGTATCCAACCAACGGAATTCACACAACTAACACATGAGCTCCTGCAGGTGTAGGTACCAGGGGTTAGGGGTTCAAAATATAAAAAAGAGACCCCTCTGCTTAGAGCTCACGCATTAGCAGGGGAGAATGAGGAGGGCAGAATGGGTGGAAATGGAGCTATATTCAGGGGTAAGGAACAAAGAGTGGGGTCAGAGCGAATCTGAAAAGGATCTTCTTTTCATTGTTTTTAAATTTTTTTTAATTTTTTTATTGAAGTATAGCTGATTTACAGTGTTTCAGGTGTACAGCAAAGTGATTCAGTTTTTTTTTTGATGTCTAATCTTATTTGTTATGCTTATAAGTTTTTTTGTTTTTTTATTATTTTTATTTATTTATTTTTGGCTGTGTTGGGTCTTCGTTTCTGTGCGAGGGCTTGCTCTAGTTGCGGTGAGCGGGGGCCACTCTTCATTGCAGTGCGCGGGCCTCTCACTGTCGCAGCCTCTCTTGCTGCGGAGCACAAGCTCCAGACACGCAGGCTCGGTAGTTGTGGCACACGGGCCTAGTTGCTTGCATGTGGGATCTTCCGAGATCAGGGCTCGAACCCATGTCTCCTGCATTGGCAGGCAGATTCTCAACCACTGCGCCACCAGGGAAGCCCACAAGTTTTATATATATATATATATATATACATACATACATATCTTTCTCAGAATCTTTTCCATTATAGGTTATTACAAGATATTGAATATAGTTCCCTGTGCTGTACAGTAGGACCTTGTTGTTTATCTATTTTATATATAGTAGTGTATATATGTTAATCTCAAATTCCTGATTTATCCCTCCCCCCCACTTCCCCTTTGGTAACCGTAAGTTTGTTTTCTATGTCTGTGAATCTATTTCTGTTCTGTAAATAAGTCTATTTGTGTCTTTTTTTAGATTCCACATATAAGTGATATTTTCTTTCTCTAACTGATTTATTTCACTTAGTATGATAAGCTCTAGGTCCATCCATGTTGCTACAAATGGCATTATTTCATTCTTTCTTATGGCTGGGTGATATTCCATTGTATACATGTACCACGTCTTCTTAATCCATTCATTTGTCGATGGGCCACTTAGGTTGCTCCCATGTCTTGGCTACTGAAATAGTGCTGGTATGAACTCTGGGGTGCGTGTAACTTTTTTTGAATTAGAGTTTTCATCTTTTCCAGATATATGCCCAGGAGTGGGATTACTGGGTCATGTGGTAGCTCTATTTTTAGTTTTTTAAGGAACTTCCGTATTGGTCTCCATAGTGGCTGCACCAATTTACATTCCCACCAACAGTGCAAGAGGGTTCCCTTTTCTCCACACCCTCTCCAGCATTTATTATTTGAACAGTTTATTTATCCATTCTACTCTCCATGGCACCTGGATAGTTTCCAGCTTGGGCTCTTACAAACAGTGCTGCTATGCACATTTTTGTCTTTTGGTGTAAACAGTGGTAAACACTTTGTTAGGTATATACCTAGGAGTGAAATTGCTGGGTCAAATCCTTTTTCGAGGTAGTTGTTCCAATTTCCACTCCCATCAGCAGAATATGGAAAGGCAAAATACTCATGCATGAAATGAGAAGTCACATTCCAGAAGAGGAATGTAAAGTCATCTACCTAGAAAAATGTTATATGAATCAATTCTTTAAATGTTTAGAACTCTCAGTGTGTGAAAGCAAGTTATCAAAGTGAGAATTTTCAGTGTTCAATATACATCCTTTAAAAAGCTGAATAATCTCTCCTCTTTCTTGCCCTCAGGCGGGAAAAAAAAACTTTGTCAGGTTATATGAGAGGAGGATTGGAAGCCTTACATTTCAAGATGATTTATCCTGATAGAAAGTCTAAGGTCACAAATGAAATGAAATTAATAAAGTCGGCCAAGCCACTGGTGATCACTAACGGTCATACGAACAGTCAAAGGAGATGGCTCTTCCAAAGCCAAGGCTGGCTGCCTGATGTACAGTGCAGGCGGAGAATATTCTGGTTTGGGTTAAAAAAAAAAAGAAGAAAGAAGAAGGAGAAATGTGAAATGACCGAGACCTAAATACACATGGGTTGGAGTCTTTCATAAAAAAAATTCTCTCTGTCTTAATTTGTCCTTAAAATCTCAAAGTAGCAAAAACCAAGCTTGTATATATAAGCTATTACAGAATTGGATATTAAATAAAATTCTGTCTGGTTTATGTGGATCTCAAGGAAGGTTCACATTTAAATTTCGACACGGGATTGCACTCATCAGCCACAGACAAGTAGCATGCCCCCTAAACAACTTTAAAATTGTAAAATTGAGATCTTATGATAAAGGAGTCACATGGAAACTGGAATACAGATAGAAATGTTAAACAAAATTGCCTAGATTTGTCAACTCTACAACAGTTTAATGTATAGAATAAGGGGTAAAAAGTGTTCATTTACATAAAACATATAAGGTTTCCATATTCATATGCCTAATGCTTTTTCTTCCCCAGTAAAAATCTGGGGAAAGGCATTCATTTGCAGAGTGAACAATGCAGGTCAGCAAAAAGGATGTGCCTGCACATCTCCAATCTCTTTGCATAAGCAAATGGAATTGAGAAATTTTATAAAAGGCCACAGTAGTCCCGATGACAGGACAGCCAAGGAAAAGTTCATACATAGTTATATTTGAAAACCAAGAAATTTTATTTTGCCTCTGATCTAGGCCCTATTGTAAGCACTGCAAATATTAACTCATTAACCCTCATTCCAATCCTGTGAGGGTCCTGCAATTACCCTAATTCACAGATAAAGCAACTAAAGCACAGAAAGCATTTTACAGTTAAGTTTTTGCCCTAATAAACTTCAGTGAATCCTATCTACCTCTCTCAAAGCATATTTAACTTTAATATATTTAAAGGATGTATGACATTACCTTGCTTCCTTACACTGAGATCAATTCTTAAAGGGACCCTATGGGCAGATGGCTCCAGTTTTATGTGCCCAATTTTTTATTCAGAATGTTTTGGGGGATAGGGGCTTTAGAGTCTAAAGATCATTTATGTATAGCCACTGTGCAGAAAGACCGATTTTTTTTAAAAAAAGAAAAGGTAGGGATTCCTTCTCATGATGATTTTGTTCAGCTGTGTGGAATTCATTTTCTTAGGTCTGCACAGTAGGTTTAGAATGCCTCCATGCTAAGTTTCTGACCTCTCCCAACCTGGAATAAATAATACATCCATTTATATGCATTTTCAAAATGAGGCTCTAGGAGTGGCGAGGTTCCGTTATAAGGGCTATAATGTATTCAGAGTCTTCCCGAAGCCAGGGAGTGCTCCTAGGGCAGCCACATATAAGTTCTGCCTCCGAAACCCTGGGCAGTGCCAATTTCATGCTCTAAAATTCTCCTGGCTTCTTCGTGATGCTGGTGTGACCAATGGAACCTGTAGTAAATATGAAAAATGTCAACCACTTTAGCCTGCCGTTTTTTTTTAATTCAAGATTTTGAAACTCAAATGCAGTTTTGCAAAGGGGGGTTAAATGGGGAGAGAGGAGGGGCTGGAGTGGATTTGTCCCTGACTCAGCCGTCAGGCAAAGCAGAGTGGTGGTGAAGTTGTCTCCCTGTGACTGCAGCCAGGCTCCCGGGCTTAACAACCTGCTCTCAAGGTTAAGAGCCATGTCGAGGTGGCAGGCCGGCCATTTTTACTCACTAGCACATATGACCCTTCCCAATTATAGCATCTTGTCTTAAAAGCAGGTTCAGGCTTAAGGGAGATAACTCTTGAGCGTGAAAAATCCCAGAGAGCCAAGAGGTACAATGCTGTCCCCCTTGAAACCTTTCCAAGCTCAGCACTAGGGAAACGGCAGACAAATCAAACCAGACTTGGTGTAGAAGGCTGCAGGCAGTTCCAAGGACACCGCAAGGAATCACCTCAGATAATGTTGCACTTGTGTGTATCAAATGTGCATTTGAAACTCACTTTCACCTCTTCTGTACATTGCCCTTGATGACAAACAGCTGCAGACTTGGATTATCTACAAGGACAGACGTACATTATTTGAAGGTTTGATGATACCAGCACATCTTAATGTAATCAAATGAGAGTTTATAAATATGTCTAGGCAGAATGGAGGGGGAAGCCATTACTCTCACACCTCAGGGCTATAGAGGTCCCCCCTAGAGGGAGACCCATTTCTAGCTGTCACCTGAAGCAAAAGTGGGGGTGATTTCCTGGAAGCTGCAGCATCAGAGCAGTAAACGCTGCCGAGAAACGCCCACAAACCAGACTGCTTTCCCTCCTATTTGGGCATTGACTCCATCAAAACATTCTGTCCAGCTTGGTGGACCCCCTTAAATATTTTATTTCAATCACCCTGGAAACGTTAAAAAAAAAAAAAAAAAGCCCAGCGAGAAAAAAAGCAAGGCTTGGTCGTGACTCGTAGGATCATCAACTCTCCCTGACTGCTGGGGCAGAAGTGCATGCCCCTGACCCCTCCATCGCACACCTGCCACATTCCACGTGAACAAGTCAAAACCTCAAGCCTGCTTGATTAATCACCCAGCCCAAGAATCTACAGAACAAAGTTCACATTACCCAGAGAGCTGTCTGAAGGGCCCTCTGAGGTCAGGATGCAAGACCAAACAAAATTAATGTGCCTGCCACATCCATCATCGTGTAATCTGCTTCCAGTTCTGTAATCCCCGAACGTCTGGACTGTGCATACCAAGAACATTCCTGTTCGACATGGATCAAAACGATTCATGTACAAAGGGCTCCGAACCCTCCCCACCTCTAAGAAAATCATTAACCATTTCTACAAGTCAAACAGCCCTGGGACTGCAGTCATCTGCTCACACCAAGTCTCTAGGGACCTGGAAGTTTTCATGATTCTATCATAAATGTTTCTCAGACATCATGAAAATGAAATTTGATTTGACCTAAGAATAAGGAATACACTGTTAACTTTCCGGTGACGTACTAATTCATTTAGATTATGTAAAGGATACAACAGCTCTCACTGCACAAAAGTGGTTCACAATTAGTTCAAGGGAACTGATGTTCCCCCCAGAATGAACTGGTTGGATTAGATGCACCTAAGATTATAAGATACATACTGTATTTTATGTTATCGTGAGATTACTTTTCACTATGACCTCAGAACATGTAATGAACATTTCAAGGGAAGTATTCCTATACATTTCACTCAGGAGGAAAGGAGATTCAGAGACATTCATTGTGTGAGAGACCTGAGGTCACACAGCTCTTGTTTGGGCTGGGCTGAGAGAAGCCCACATCACACTGTGTTTTCCTCTCATAATTGATATTATTTTCAAGATTTTATGCTATAAACCTCCCAATTCTCTGAAATCCATTACATAAAGATTTCACCACAAGGTTATTTTATGCTACCAGCCCCCTAATGCTCTCAAATAGTTCACCACAAAGATTCACATCACAGATCATGTGAATATTATTACTGGATTTCTTCATTCCAAAGCACACATTCCTAGATTCCTGATGGAACAGGAAGTTGGACAACCAGGATGTTTTATGTTTTGGTCATTTACACTCCTGTTGTCTGAGGAGAAAAATTTTAGGTATAATTTCCGTATAGAGAAGCCTACACGGTTTAGGAGTAAGGATGACAAAGAATGGGGACAGTGTTCTCACCTTTTAGAAATTCAGATATTAAGACTCTGTTCTGGGGGCTAATAGTGTCCACTGATTGTGCAAGAGTAACACCAAAATACACATTAATTTTAGGACCATTAGGAGTGATTCTTAAATAAACATAAAGGGAGAATATCAGTAGAATTTGAAGTGGCAAGACTTTGATTCATCCGACAATAACCAAATGAGTATTATGTGCCACAAAAACTTACACATACATTATTTCATTTCATCTTTGCACCTGCCTTCTGGGGGTTTTCTGTGCCCATTACTGACAGTGAAGCTGGGGATCAGTGAAGGGCCTTGTAGAAATCACAGACGCAATCATGTGACAAGGCTGAGCTCTGAAGCCACGTGCATCTTATTCCAACCGTCCCAAAACAGACCACTGATACTGGAATCTGAATCTGAACAATGTCACCATTCCCCTCCCGCTCCTTAAAAGTTAATGTTTTAAGCTCTTGGTATCATTCTTGCCACGTGAAAATGTGAAAGTATTTCAAAATTAAAAAAGTGGATCTGCTACTACTCATCACCTTTCCATCATCAGGAAAACAGGAAATGGTTTTTACTAAGGGTCACGGAGGTGATGGGACAGGGAGGGGCTGAGGCATGGGAGGCAAAGGCCTGGTGCCACTGTGAGAGGTTTCAGGGGAAGCAGGGGAGGTGCTGTGTGGTAATGACCCAGACATCAATACGAACACTGGCCCCTTTGGTCAACACACCTTGATTCAATATGAGCTCTGTGCTAGGTACTGACGACGTGAGGTCCCTAAGGTAAGGGGCCTGCCCTCCGGGACTCAGTCTGGAACGGAACACGGGACTTGGTAAAAGCAATACAATACCACACACTGACAGCCACGCTGTGGGCTTCCACAGGGCGCTGTGTGGGCACCGGGAACTGGGCCCCTGCGAGGGGTAGGGGACACGTCCTAGAGGAAGTGACATTTCTTTTGGGGTCTCAAAGTATGAGGAGGAGTTTTCCTGGCAGAGACAAAGGGAAGGGCTCTCCAGGCTGAGCATATTTCCAAAGGCATGGAGATCGGAGAGATCACGGTGTGTCCTGGAAACGGAAGACGGTTCTCCGTGGCTGCAGCCCGGGATGCACTGTGTCCCTGGTGAGGGCAATGAAGAAATGATGCTGGAGAGGTGGGAGGGGAGCCCAATTCTGGGTCTGCCTTCTGTACACTGTGGGGAGCCAGAGGTTTTTAGGGAAGAGAGTGACAAGATCTATGTGATGATCACGTGGCGGAGGGGGGCTTTGTGGAAGTGGACTGGAGAGAGCCAGCCAGGTGGCCGCGAGGCCGGCTGTTATGAACTCTACTTGGAAGGACCCTCGCAGCTCTGAGGTCCTTGGTGGCCCTCTGGTCTAGCTCTCTCCTTTATAAACGACAGACCAAGGTCTGGAAAGGTTAAGGGACTTGTAACAAAGCTACCCAGCTGGTGACTAAGGATGGGGGCAGGATGAGGTCCTGCCGGCTGCTGCCGGTCCCTTCCCCCTGCCTGGATGGCCAAAGAAAGTGAAAGGCTCTAACATCTGGGCCCCCCAGAGGGGCTTCAAGTTTACCTGCTTGAAAATAGCAACAGATAGGTTGGAAAATAACCGTAGTCAAAGAGTGAAGAAACGTTTTTACCTTGGCTTTGGATTCCTGTTGTCTTATGGACCAGATAAGTACCAAAAGCAACACAGCGTAGCTACTGAGTAAAACCAACACAACACAGTCAAGGGAATTGAGGGAAGTGCACGACTTCTTGCTAAATCAACCAAAGTCATCAAATCCTGACTGTCCCCACATGCTGGAATTCAGAGACATGAGCGAAGTCCTTCTGGAGTGGGCTGGATCAGTTCTTTCCTAAGAGCAGACGGTCACTATCTTAGCCTTGTCGTCTAAAAAGAAAGCCAGTTGGCAAGAAAACATTTCATCCACAGAACTACTATTCACAGCTAGTGCCGAAAGATGCCCACTGCAAAGCAATCCTGTATGATCATCACCGTTGCAGAACTGAAAGCTTAAGCCTAACACCCTACCCCTGGAATGTGAGGGCAGGGAATATACTCTGTTTTTCAGAAAGCTCAAATTTTCGAAGAAGCAAAAATTCTCAAGATCTGGAAAACCAAACAGCCCTCCTAGAGCCCTCTCATAATTTCACTCCAAAGAGGGAGATCTAACATGGAGAATTTATTTTCAGGGTAGACACAGATTTTCTGACACCTGCATTTCTCCCAAAGGGCCCCTGAGACTTCATATCGGAGCAGGAAGTCATGGTGTGTCATCAGACTCTGGGGGCTGCTCACATGAGATTCAGACTCGTCTGAACCCTGTGGCTGAGTTAAAGTGAGTGGCAGGCCTGGGGAAAACGTATCAGCATCCTTTACCACCACATTTCGTATTGTACATACCAAGCCATTAAAGGAAACAGAGCATGCCATGTCTTTGATCGGTCACAGATGGGAGAAAACCAGCCACGATAATAAATTCACGGAGGTGGAGTGTGTCGTCACACACGGAGCCAGGATGTGTGATCCAGGAGGCGTGTATGGGGGGTGTTAATGCCATATGTCGTTTTACTGCTGTGGGCCTGCTCTCAGGTCAATAGCAACATGTTCCTCCAAAACAGCTCCGACGCCATCCCTGACGCTGCGGCGCTCTGCCAGACCTACGTGACTCTTACCAGGTACTGAAGTCGCTGGCGCTCAGTCTCAGGGGTGAATTCCGAAGACATGGGGATGATTTCTCCATTTCTGATGATTATGGCCCTGAAATGGTGAAAATGCACGTGAGCAGCCAATCTCATAAGTACCTCGATTCTGTCCTAACTCCATAGCTTAGTTCAGAATACACCTGAAACTCTCAGAGGATACTTTTTCCTCTGACCTGCACAGCAAAGCTCAGTGTTACCAACTCACCACATTGTAAGTATCTTTAAGAGCATGACATTCTCGTTAGCTCATGAATCTGTGCAGTCCAATATGGCAGCAACCAGCCCCACGTGGGTACTGAGCATTTGAATCATGGTGAGTGCAAGCTGAGAAACTGAATTTTTAATTTTATTTAATTTTAATTCATTTAGCTTGAAGTTAAGCAGTCACAAGTGGGCTAGTGTAGTAGACAGTGCAGCTCCAGATCTCCGTTACTCAACGTGTCTGTGAGCCAGCAGCTTGTTAGAAATGCAGACTCTCGGGTTCCACCGCAGACTTCCTGTATTGGAACCTGCATTGTCGTAAGATGCCCAGGGAATTCAGAGGCATGTTAAAATCTAAGAACGCCGGACCTAGGCTCCTGAGTTTCTGGGGTAATATCCTGGGTCCAGGAAAACCACTCCTATCTCATCTTAAAGCTCAGGAAATTCACATACTCTTCAAAATGTGCCCAACAGCTACTGCCGACGCCGGGACTTTTGAGAGAACAGAGTTCCCCAAAGCAGACGTCTAAAAGAGGAGCTGCCGGATTGATAACTGTGCAGCAACGTTCCCTAAGCCTGTTCTCGGTGGAGCCTCCTGTGCTCAGACCTTGTTCCGCAGTGGTCCCTGCAGCCGCCTGCCAGCTATCCATCAGTTGTGGCGGAAGGCTGCCATTTCTACGACAAATCCAAGTGGCTAGGGGAGCTGCATTCTATTCTAACCACAAAGCTCCTGGTATCAGGGAGCCAGAGACCTGGGGACCCAGCACACTTCTCTGTGAAGAGCCACAAGCACGGGGAATACCATCAATGAGCTCAGCTCTGGGTGGAGGCCTCACTGACAATGGGGAGGCTGCGTTTTTTGTGCCAAGAAGCCCCAGGCACCCCTCCCTCCCACCGCAGAGGCAGGCAGTCCCTGACTTGGCAACAATCCCTATAAATGGCTGCAGCTGCTCGACCCCCTCCCCTGCTAACCCCTCACCACCCATGCCCAGTTGCTGCTGTCATAGAAACTAGTGGAGGGGGGCAGGCAAGGGAGGAGATGACAATAAAAATCTTGGGGGCATTAGAGAATTTATGGATCTAGGAGAAAAATGGTGGAACTGTAAGAAAACGGAAAAGTTTTGCGGGGGCTGACCCTGGGAAGAGGGTGGCTCTTGCTGTAATACTTGTATCACTTCTTTTATTATGCCGCCAAAAATAGGACAGATTAAAGATTCCTTCTTATAAACCCAGAGTCGCTTGTAAAATGCAACCCATCTCCCCCAACCCCAAGAAAGGTGATATCCACCATTCACAAATCAGTGTGAGTTAATTGAAATCGTCTTTGTCCTACTTATAAGCTGAGAATAACTGTAATAAGAGCAGGGGTTTTGATAGAGGCTGGAGAAACTTGGAGAACTTGAAAGGAGGGGTCAGGAAGCTCAAGGTTAGGGCCTAATCTTAAAGTAGCGAGAAGGGCCCAGAGAATGTGGGGCACTAGAGCAAAAGGCATTATGCAGTAAATTCCCACAGCAATCTTCTGTTTCAAAATTTTGCTAAAAGCTAGTCTTAATTCTTTTCCCTCCCTTTTCCTTCATGGCCCCTGAATTCCAGCTTCCAGGCTCAGACTGAGAAAGGTGGGTATCCAGGAAGGAAGTAAAAGATCGCGGTAAGAGGAGGAAGGAAGGGACGGTGGAAGATGGGGTGTCAGGCAGCGTGGGCCTCTGGGGAGCGGCCAACCAGACCATGCAAGAGCCTCCTCCAGGACCTAAGTGTCAGGAGGTCGGGGGCCTGGTCTGTTTTCTTCACTCTCATATTCCAGATGCTTGGTATCTTGCCTGCCACCTAGCAGGAGCCCCATGAATATTAATTGAATATAAGAAGAGATGAGGGCTTCCCTGGTGGCACAGTGGTTGGGAGTACGCCTGCCGATGCAGGGGACACGGGTTCGTGCCCCGGTCCGGGAAGATCCCACGTGCCGCGGAGTGGCTGGGGCCG